>NC_092859.1:21885678-21924497 GCF_032062135.1 Pyxicephalus adspersus
GGTAGGGGCAGATTTTGGAGATGTTGCGTAGGTGAAAGTGACAGGACCTGGAAATGTTCTGAATATGGGGGGTAAATGAGAGGGCCGAGTCATAGGTTACACCAAACATCAAAGTTCGTGTATAGGACCAGATTTGAGGTAGGGCATTCTCCATTGCTCCACTGACACAATGGCAGGAGTGCAGGAAGCTGGAAAGTTGTGCATTTGAGACCCCCACTCTACATATGGCCATTTTGCCTGAAGCCATCCCTTTTGTGAGGGTTTCATAAATCCAAATGCAGGGACTTCAGTGTATAGCTCCCAACTGTCCCATTTTCGCCAGGATAGTACCTGTTTCTGGGAGCTGTCCTGCTGTGCCAGGGATCTATGTAAAATGACCAGGAGGCGTAACATATAGATTTTCACTATTCCAGGGGACAATAGCTTAGAGAGTGCTAGTTCTCAATACATAGATAATGCAGAGCTCAGCACTCCTCTCTTCCTCCATCAGCTTGTGTATAGGATCCTACAATGGATGATCCATCTATCCAGGGATCAGTTTAATGTGGAGACTGCGGCAATGCTGGAGGATAAATGGATGGATGAATCATCATTCATGGGTGGGTTAACAATAGAATGAATATTTTTATACATGGTGTGGTATCATTATTTCTAGGGCTGTTCTAACCTTTAATGGGAATAAGTAAGGCATGCTATGCACCCCACTACTCATTCCCCGGGGTGGTGGGTAGATATCTGGGAGCCCCCTTAATAATGCCACATTTCATAGATATTTTTGCAAAGACTACTTAATCACGGAAATCTAAAAAAAAAATTGAGATTAAATGGTTCAAGTCAACTGAGCTTCACCTCAATTATTTAGCAAAATAAAATATCCTTTGCAAGGCAATAATTCACCAAGTGAAGAGGCTATATTCCTTTAATAAAATGACTCCATTGCACACATGAAATCAACAATAAAACTTGACAGTATCAGCCTTTGCCAACGAGGGCAGCAATGGCAAAGAAAGGGGTTTCTATTTTTTTGACCACTGACTATACAGGGTGAAATAAATCTTAAAGCAAATGAAGTTATGTGGAAAGAATCCATAGATAGGATCATTCCTGAGGTATGAATACAGATCATGTGCTATAAACATTGTAGATAGATAAAGAATCAGGGCAATAATATACAATTGCAGCGCCATATAATAATGCTGAGATAGCATACTGTAAGAGTTACACTGTGACATCCGAAACGGTGTTATGTCAGCACATTTCCATGTCAGCGATTAGAAAATAGTTTATCTTAGGTTTGGAACTACAAGTGTCAGCATGCCAGCTATCCACAGAGATAAGTGTTGGACCTCTTATTTATCACTCCTATAACTATCTGCCCCCATCACAATAATCATGTTGTCATTTCCTGTGCCCCCAGGTTTTTCTCTTCTCCCTATCTTTCGCCTACATCACCAAATCTCTGGCGCTCACCTATTCTCGCAGCATGATCACCCAAATTGAAAGACGCTTCAATATCCCCTCGAAGCTGGTTGGAATCATCGATAGCAGCTTTGATATTGGTACATTTTACAATATTTTACAGAATGATGGGCTTGGGTTACTGGGGAATTGAGGGGTCCAAATATGGAATGATGAGTCTGGGTCACTAGAGGATCGAGGGGTCCAAACACAGAATGATGAGTCTGAGTCACTGGGAGATGGAGGGGTCAAATTACAGATAGATGGGCCTGGGTCACTGGGTAATTGAGAGGTCCAATTACAGAATAATGGGCCTGGATCAGTGGGGGGTGGAGGGGTCCAGTTACAGATAGATGGGCCTTGATCACTGGGTAATTGAGGGGTCGAATTGCTTATGAATAAGATATCCATGTGCATAAAATGCATAGTTGCCATTCCTGATTGATAATGAATTGATTGTAAGTTGAAATCGATTACCATGTACATGGGTAGCTATAGGCCACTGGGTTGTGATGTAACTATACCTGACAGCCAATAAGATCTGCAGGACAGTCACCTGGCATTTTTTTACTTTTTTTTATTATTTATCAGTTTCACATCCCAGTATAGTTTTTTCCCATACAAAAAAAAAGAATAACACGGAAATCCAATACATAGCAAAGAACCAAATACTGTTTTTGCGTATAAATATTTTCTGTGATTAGTGATTGTATCATCATCAGCACCTGAATATTTCCCTTCTTCTTATTTCCAGGCAACTTATTGGTTATCACTTTCGTCAGCTACCTCGGAGCCAAATTACATCGGCCTAGAATGATCGGCTTCGGCTGTATGATCATGTTCCTAGGCAGCTGTCTGACAACGTTACCCCATTTTATCATGAAGAGGTGAGGATGAAATACATTATTAAAGGAAAACTCTGCTTTCTTTGCATTAAAATAAAGTGTCTGTAAACCGAGAAGAGAAGAGCGCATAATAATTATTAATCAGATGTAAGTAGCTAATATAATACATGTATAGAAATTCCATATCATTAATTCTCTGCATTTATTCATCCCTGCTATAATGACATTGAGTGGAAATGATAAAATTCAATCAAGCTTACAGTGAAATCAGAATAAATAAGACTGAAAGGAAAACGGAATCAGCTTTAAAGATTTTATAAATTTGAATGAGTTATATATATTTTTATATTTATACGGTGTATGCATATGCAACAACCTTACTGGTTTTCTGTTCTACACAGATATCAGTATGAAAGAGCGACGGTGTACACTTCCGACAACATAACGTCCCATACTCAGTTGTGTCTGGCCAATCACAGTCATCCCTCATCAGACCTGGACGTCCCAGAAGGTATCTTCTAGATCCAATTTCCTGAAGGTCAATAAATCCAACACAGACAGACCCTTCCACCAATCAAAAATCACTTTTTTTTCCCTTTTATTTCTATTTTTCTTTCATATCTCTTTCGTTCCTTCAAGCTATGGTTTGTCTTCCTGACAGAGTGTGCAGTTGGCTCCTCCGAGTCCTTAATGTGGATTTTCGTTCTTTTTGGAAATATTCTACAAGGAATCGGTGAGACCCCCATAGAGCCACTGGGAGTCTCCTTTGTGGATGATTTTGCAAAGCTCGAAAATTCACCATTTTATATTGGTGAGTTGTAGATACTGAGAATATTTATTGTGTGTAGGTTTAACAAACTTTAACATTTGTTTGTCTATTTGTGCAAATAAAATGAAAAGTCAGATTAACGGGAACACTACCTTGGCTTTTCCTACTATTGGCATTCATAATTTCACACAGTCGGCTGCCTGAAATATGAACCTATGTATGTTTGTTTACTGGAAACCATAAATCAGGGACAGAAAGCCACATCTAATATCCTCCTCTACTCCTCAGGAATAATACAGACTCTCTCCATCCTTGGACCACTGCTGGGGTCTCTGCTGGCATCTTATATGGCACAGATCTTTGTTGACATCGGTTTCATAAATCTGGGTAATGTCATGTAGGTCAATCCTATTTCTTTAAAATTTGAACAAATGGAGGGCCGGGATTTATGCTATTAAATGCTATTCATGGCAGCCAATGATATTAGAGGGAAACAGTGACATCATTGGGCCCCAAGGAGCATTTATTGTCTCACCATCTCTCTCCATGCAGATGAGGTGTTTATAACCATGACGGATACTCGTTGGGTTGGAGCTTGGTGGATGGGATTCCTGGTCAGCGGAGGCCTCAACCTCCTTGCCTCCATTCCTTTCTTCTTCTTCCCAAAGTCTCTGCCCAAAGAAGGGGAAGAGGGTCTAACTGAATTGAGGGAGACACTGCGTCCGCCAGTAACTGACAACAATACAGAGGCCGTCAAGAGTAAAGAGCTCATAATGCAAGGTAAAATCCCTGTGATGACGCCATGTGCTTTCTTGGAACTAATAAGCCACTGCATTCCATATGTACAAGTGATATAATCCATTACCCACTATAAATCTCGTCTTTCTCTGTTTTTCTAGGATTTGTGCACTTTTTAAAGAATCTGTTGAAGAATAAGGTCTATATGCTTTTTCTTCTGGTCACAGTCATTCAGTTCAGTGGTTTTGTTGGCTTTTTTTCATTCATGCCTAAATACTTGGAGCAGCATTATGGGAAGTCTGCATCAGAGGCCATTTTTCTAATAGGTGCGTGGATGTGAAGAGCTTAGAGACCCTTCAAACCTGGGAAGGAAACCTGGAGGCATCAGAAGCCCTTCATTAACATTTCTTGATGTTTGTTTGTCTTTGTCCTTCCCTGAGGTCCCATCAACTAACCTGTGCTGTCTCCTCAGGGGTGTACAGCCTGCCTATCATTGCTGTGGGCTACTTCCTGGGCGGATACTTCATGAAGAGATATAAAGTCTCCACCTTCCTGGCTGCCAAGATCGCTTTTTTCTCCTCCATAACAGAATACCTCCTCTATATTCTGTCCTTTGCTCTGGTATGCAAGAATGCAGCTGTGGCCGGACTCACCGTCACATATGATGGGTATGAAATGGTGGGAGCACCAATAATGCTATGGGGGGGTCCTGTGTTTTGAGAAGCCTTTAAATCAAATCACATTGGCACTGTCAGAGTTGATTTGGTATAGAACTCACCATCATAGGAGAGGCTGAATTTCTGTGGTTTTCTCTTCAGTTGAGGCAATTAATAAACACAGGCTCAATCCAAAACTTAAGTCTGGGGGTTTATTAAACAAATGCAACCTGCAGGAGGTCCCATAGTCGCATAAATTCTAATCTTGAGGGGTATATATTCCCAGGCCCCAGTCCTCCATAAATTTTCCTTTCTCATCCTTCCACTTCGAGAACTCCACTAAGCTCAATAAACCATTCCGCAGCTTGTTCCCAATAACACCCATGGGTGACTGTTCATCATTCCACTTTGTTGAGGGAAGCCCCACTAGGTCTCCTAGCATTATTGCAGGATTCTGTCTCATAGCACAATGGGCAGGCTTCTCACCTTAAGACTAACTCCTGTGCATGGCTAGTGGATGAAGGTCCTAACCTATTTAGGTCCTAGGCCCAAAGGGCCACACAGGTTCTTTGGTTCATTGGCCCATGGCTCCTCTTCCTTTACTAGAAACTTCCAGGTGTTAAAAACCTATCTTCCTGGGTGCCAGTTGTCCCCATTGGCATACGTATCCATCACTAATGACTATATAAAATGAGATCTGGCAACAGAAGGAGGCATCCAATCAGCCAGCTAGAAACATCTTCAAACTAAAATTTAACTCACAAGCCTCTACCCGAAAGACTATCTCATCCTAAACCCCGGATACTTCATAACTAAAGGGCCCCTACATTTAATTAGTATATAGAAGAGATCAGAATATACTCTCTGCTGTGTAAGTAGAAAGAGAGGACTTTCCTTAGTTACTATTAGTAAGTTTCTGCTCATTGGTCAGTTGAGTCCAAAAGCATTCAGGCTGTCTAATTAAAAAACATGCCACAGAGGCCTTCTGTATAAATTTGTAATAGAAATTTTTTTTTAACGAAATAGTAAAAAGTAGAGGAAAATACATGAAAAAATTTGAAAACTAAAAAATGTCAGGATGGCAGGTTTGGTTAAAATACAAAAAAAAATCCTCATTTGTTTCAGAGTTGAGGGTGTTTCCTATTTGGATAACTTAACAGCGGGCTGTAACCTGAACTGCAACTGTCCTACCGATGTCTGGGACCCCGTGTGTGGCGATAATGGCATGGCTTTTGTCTCCGCCTGTTTAGCCGGCTGCTCTTCATCTAGCGGAAGCGGTCAGGATATGGTAAGTAGTGATGGGCAGAATAATTCTGCAGCAAATTTACTAATTTTGCCTTCGCTAAAATTTTGTCAAAATTTTCATCAACTTTTCACATACATCTGGACAGCTTGGGCAAAGGGGTATTACAAGGAAAAACAATAAAAAAAAAGTATACTATTTTACACCTTGTCCCTCTAAGTCAGTGAATTTTTCAAACTGACAAAGGGGAAGAACAGACATAGAAGCTATTGTCGTGTCCTAATGCACTGAAATTTATTATGAATGAAAGGTGATTCACTGTCTCAGATAGTCATCCCCATTATTCCTGCTCTGATCACTCTAACATTTTGAATTTCCCATCATGTTCTATCTCAGAACACAGCACAAATAGAGAGGATGAAATTACTCTGTAGGAAAACAGTTATATAAATTTGACGGCTTCTTACCTTTTCCCAATCTATCCAAAAATGAACAAAAAAGGTTTGGCATTACATACATAAAAAAAAAATCCCTGCTTTCCCACTGGCTGTAAAAAATGACAAAATTTAGGCAACCTTATTCACCCATTGTGATAGGTTACAAGGAGTTTCTCTCCATCATTCTTCGGGTCATTATTTTTAACCCACACAATAGGTTAAAGAGAGGAATGTCAGCTTGCAGCGTGTGTTGTTCACTTTGACATGTCATGTGCTTCTCTCATTATAAATATTCTTACAGAAATAAATGATTTATGAAATATTAGGGAATTACTGCATGGCAAGAATTAATCAAATAAGAATTGGCTGCTGCAGCTAAGATGTCCAGCAGGTGGCAGAGCTGCTTCAACAATTTCATTGGGTTCTGTGATCCCCAGCCTATGGATAATATAACAAAATTAATATTTATTAGGATTTTTCTTATATTTCTAAGGTTTGAGAGGTTATAAACTTTTTTTTACCTTTATGATTCATTTCAGATTTCTTATATTGTGCTGATAATTTGCTACAAGAATTATTCATTTTATTTGTGTTACAATTCTAAATTTAGGTATGAAGAAAAAATATTTCATACCTAGTTTTTGTTGGGAACTTTTGATTAGTGATGGGTAAATAGGATTAGTAAAGATTCTTGAAGGTCACCAAACCCATCCACTTTAAGTTAACCCTAAAACAGCCATTGATGGGAGCCCTAGGCGACATAGTAGGCAGCATTGCAATTGGCTAGTGTGTTTGCCGGGGTTGTGCCACTTCTTACACCCATCACTGAAATGGCAGTTGGTTAAGTAGAGTCATTTTTTGTTACCTTGGTATAAAATAATATTATTAAATCATTGTTCTAAATATAAAATCCCAATAAACGCTAATCTTCTTGTGGTAGAGCAACCGCACCTGATCCACTTGTCTTCAATTTATTGTTACAATCTAAACTAAAATTCTCTTTTTTAAGAGGGGATAAAAGTTATCTATAGGAAAGATTATATTACATTTACTAAATTCCATATAAATTTGTAGTTTTTTTCTGAGATGGTTTTGTCTTATTATATAATGATATTTCTGCCATTTTACAATGTGTCTCCGGTCATCGCTCTGCAGGTTTTTTACAACTGTAGCTGCGTCCTGTCCTCGAATGCCACCGCTATACTGGGCCAGTGTCCCCGGGAGGAGAAGTGTAACACCATGCTGCTATACTTCATGATCCTCAACCTGGTGTGCTGCTTTATCTACTCCATCGGGGCCATGCCAGGATACATGGTGCTCATCAGGTAAAGGTGCCAAAGCAACAACCTTTATATTTGTTTGATGGGTTAATGCATCCAAATCATGTATTTTGGGTTTGGGTGGAACCTGGTAGATTGAGCCTTCCTTTATGTTTGCGGAATTGCAATCTACAAGCCATGGGCCTACCTTTGTTCCCTGCCATCTGGCAACCCCTTATAATAGGCACAACAAACGAACAAACCTGGGAAAACAACGGCAATATGGTGGGTATCCCTCATAATGGGCACAGTAGAAGACCTAAAAATTTGGTGCAGTGATGGTTGGAGAGATAAAAAGAGAAGAAAAAGCCAGGGGGTGAAGGCTACCAGTATCCATCAGATGATGAAAAATAAATTTTGGTTGGCTTAAACCTTTGCTTTTAAATCTCAAAAACTCAGTATCGGTTCTATTCCGTGATATACTAACCTGGTGTTTATTACATTCCGAACATTAATTGTTGTCACCAGGGGGTAAAAAACGTATTTAACCCACGGCAGCTAGCACATGACCAACAGACATGTCAGCTATAATGCTCAAATCCCCCTTATGGAGGAGGTCAACTGCTGAAAAGACCACTAGGTCACCAGATTGGGGATTTCACTCCTCTATATCAAGCTGTAACCACAACCCCCTATCTATAAGTGACTCTCCCAAGGGGTGAAGAGCTTAAAAAATACATAATACATTTTGTCACTGCAGCTCTTTTTATCTTACATATTCCTACATTGCAATGCAGTAAATGAGCTTTAAAAAGCTCCCCCACTGACCTGTGTAGCAGCAGGCACTGTGGAGCCTTTTTATTCATGTTGTGTTGCTTTATCTTGTCCTTTTTCTATTATACTGAATACATTTTTTGTTGCATTGTTGTTTCTATTGATGTTATTTTCTCCCCTCTTCCAGGAGTCTAACCCCAGAGGAAAAGTCTTTTGGTCTTGGGCTCCATCTCTTAGCTGCACGGGCCCTTGGTAAGGATGCAGCGCTGCCACTTGAGATGACTGTGTGCTGTACTGTGTGCTTTGTGTTTAGGACCTGTAAGGTTGTAGAATATAAAGAACATATTGAAATGCTGCCAGATCCACTATTTTTACAGTTTGAAATTAAAAAAGCATCAATAAGTTCTGCACTGATAAAGAATTAACCAAACATATTGAACTAATATCAGTTGCCAACTCTGTCTTTATATCAGCCCCCCTGTCACTTTATGTGGTTGTTCCTTTATTGTCCCATCACACGTCCGGTATTAGAGCATAATGTAATGCTTAACTGCTGTGATGGTCTGGGACCTCAGAACTGCAAGAAATATCACAAAGTGGCCACAATGAAAAAAAGTTTTTTTAAAAAGAAAGTGTATCTGAATTCATCATAAGAATCTCTGAACATCCAGCCTGTCCACTAACATATAAAAAGGAATCATGTCTCCATGTCCTATGTCAGCAGCCATGGTGTCCACCCAGGAATACCCATAAAGGTGCCAACAGGTTCCATAATTCACTAAGCTTAACTCCAGGCTAGCAGCTGAACACACCTCAAATTCATAAAGTATGAGACGTGTTTTACCCATGCGTGTGATCCAGGCGTTGCTGAATGATGAATGACAATCACCACACTAGTGAGGTCCTATGTTTGGTCCTTCTCCTGTTCTCAATGCCCGAAACATGTTAAATTGTCAGTCCTCTGCTATGTAATAGATCCTTATTGTGGTGATTCAGGTGGCCACCTGAGGTCCAGGTCTTATGAAGGGCCCATGACACTGACGTTGGATCTTGGACACAGAAGGATTTATTATTTATGTGCCAATCACAAAAGTCTTCTCTGATCTGCACACTAAGAGTTTAATTCATAAACTTTCAACATCGGAAAAAGGATCTTTATTGTCCAGCATGTGACTGTAATTTTCAAATCTTTTAAAATTTCAGCTGAAATTTAAGATCCCATTCCTGGTATGAAGCTTTGTGCATTGAGCCCCATGATGTTTGGGGAAACATTTCAATTGGAAAAAAAATCGTTTTTTTTTGTGGCAAGCCTGAGCTCAGACCCCATCTAACAATACAATCTGTCCACCGATGAGAGGCAATCCTATAACTTTATAGAATGAATTTAACAATTCTGTTATTGCAGGAAATGTGATTGTGCTTCTGTTATAGGTGGGATCCCTTCCCCAATATACTACGGGACTGCCATAGACACAACCTGTATAAAGTGGGGGACGAACAGCTGCGGTGATCCAGGAGCATGCCGGATGTACGATTCAGATGCCTACAGGTATACCCAGTGGTGACACCTCCTACGTGACGCCTTTCATGTCACAATATACTGCAGTTTGCATTTACGGATATCAGTCAACTTCTGTGTGTCATTGATTTGTATTGCTGATGTTTCTTGTGTCACACCCAGACATAGAATTACACAAACTGACGGAAGCACCAGGAACGCAATGTTCCTGTCTAATTAGAGAGTCTTTTTGGCTAGTTATACTCAAAACTGCCAAATTTTCTAGTTCAGGCAGATTGAATCCAAACTAAAGTGTACAGGCAAGGTAAGCAATAACAATCAGTCCTAATAGGGTCACAGCCAGTGGTTTCCAAACATTTTGTGTGCACCATTTCTTACATGGGGCAGCATACCCATTGTTGGTGGTTGGTAAAGGTGGAATACTATATTACAATGAGCTGAGCCTCTATTTACATTGTCAACTATTAGCTGTAAGACAATATTAATGTTCATAGTGGGCAGCACCCTGGAAAACAGCCCAATCCCAATGCAACCTTATAAATCGCCAATAGGACTTTTGTTGGCTAATGGGAATGCACTTTCTAGGCTTTGGCTCTAAAGTTGAACATTTTTGAAATCAGTTCAGAGGGGCACACAAAGAAGTATGTTCTGTCTAAAGAATGATAGGTATCTTGAGATTTCTGGTCCTAGGCAGAGGGTTTTTGCTTTTTAGTTGATAAGTTGTCAACACCATCTTGCTACCAGCAGCCAAAGGTTCGCTATGTGTTGAGAGCAGGCACCCTCCATTGTATCCCGTATTACAAAGCAGCATTATTTGGTCCCTGTGACCTTTGCCTTGTATTGTGGCCTGCAGAATAGCGGACTTTGTAGTCCTTGCTACTGGCAGCCTGCCTGACTTGTAAGGTTCCTGAAAGCATTATATCCATAGTCAGTGTGTGTGTTGTTCCTGTATACAGGCCTGCTGTATGAAAACCCGGAATCATCTGAGAGTTCCAAGACTTAGCATGAATCTAAGATTGTTTTATGTCTCTGATTCCTTGGTAGAGCCTCCATTTCTTACATAATGTCCCAAGAATCTGATGAGTGCTTAACCTATCCATGTGTCTCCACAGATATCTGTTCATCGGAATCACCAATGTACTCCGATTCATCTCATACATCCCTTGCGTGTTCATCCTCCTGGCACTTAAACGGATGGGACGTTCCGATGTTGTGGGCTAATAATATCCAGGGATAGAAGTGGAGAAATGGAAATCATTGCAAAATGTTCTGTAAATTCCTACAGGAAATTCAACATCCACCATGGTCACCAAAAGGAGTCACACCACCAAATCCTGTGCATATATAGTAAAGGAAGATGGGTGGACATGTAATTCCAATTGACCATGCAGCTGCTATGGGGCCAGGGGACCAATATATGTCCAGTTATACCATGATCTATCCTGGGACTCAACTCAAGGACAAATATCATTATTTTTCTGAATAAAATTAATGTGAATTGATTTCTGATTCCTCCATCAGACTGCCCTTTGCATATATCAATATGGAGGACACAGCAAGTCACTAAATCTATTAGCAAGTCACTTTCCTGCAGCGACACATACAAACTGGTATGTGTTCTCTCTGCACACATTAGCTACCTTGTTGTTTTTCAGCATTGATGGGATAGTAAATGTGGCATTGACCTCACTGGAAGCACTGTGTGCGTGTTATCTGTCAGTCCATTCTTCTTATTATCTGCTCTTCGTCCCCCCTCACAATGCACAATATTCCCCGAATCATGATCAGAGCAATGTGAGTGTCCAGCCATGGACAGAACTCCCACCAATACCTTGTAATATCAATGTAAATGATTATTTAATTTGCAGCAAATGTGATGATTGATTTCAGGGTCATTACAGAAATGTCATTATACACACCACAGAAAATGAAATATATCTTGTTATGAGAAAGATTACAAGCCGATCACATAACGTTCCTGATGTTATATGAGAATGATATTGGCATAAATTAAAATCGGCTAACAGCAGAGCCAATGAGCCTGATTTATTAAAGCTCTCCGAGGCTGGAAAGGATACTCCTTTGTCAGTGAAGCTGGGTGATCCAGCAAACCTGGAATGGATCTGGTCCAGGATTCAAAACATTTGCTAGCACTCCATCAATTTCACTGATGGAAGTGTATCCCCTCCAGCCTTGGAGAGCTTTAATAAATCAGGCCCAATGTGTGAAGGTGGTAAAGCGTTAGAATGTAAGCTCATCTGGTGCTGAGGCTGATGTGACGGGCTCTCAGTGTTCTCTGTACAGCACTGCAGAATATGTCAGAGCTATATAAATGTATAATAATAATAACGGTATGTTTTTGATAAACATTTACAATCACAAAAACACTCCATAAACACTATTATTACAATAGATAAATAAAGGGAAACAAATATTAGGCTTTCTTGCAAAAACTCCAAACTAAACAAAAACTAAGCAAACCAAGAAGCACAAACCCTTTAATATGTATGTAGCTATTTCTAAAAAAATCAATAGAGTATCAAAATCTAAGGTGTGTATAAAGGAAATACTGAGAAAGCCACTCACCCTGAGAAGAGAAGAACAGGAAAGAAGACCTGATGTTCCTCCATGTCCTCATCCCGATCATCTCTAACATCCACCCCCTCTCCAGTCCCCAAACTTTCCCCACCGCATGCAGAATATCATTCACCACCACTTTGACAGGAAGGAATTTTTTTTGACAGGATCAGTGACACCTTGCATTCCAAGCATAAAATTAGAACATCTCAGGCTCCAAATACCACTCATGCAACGAAGACAGGAAATACCTGGAACCCTCCTAGCCACCTTATATACTTCTACATTGAAAGGGCACTGGAGCAGAAAGTGGTTCCACTATATTTTGGTCTCAAGCACCCTAAGCCCCCTCAAGTGCAGTTTACTGTGAAAGGCGAACCAAGTCGGGTCCGTAAACTTCATGGGAACCATTTCAAATTAAATATTCTCAACCCCTCCCTCAAAACTGGACTTGGGCAATTCTATAAGTCCATTGACCTAGAAGAATGAAGACAAAATCTGTCCCTCCAGAATTTTAGAGAGGCTATTAAAGTCCTCCTCTATGATCTGCCATTGCATCAATACTTTCAAATTTCATGTACTATAAGCCAGAAGCCGATCCTACTAAATCCTTGGCTATTTCACACTTTCTTCAGTTACCCAATCATGCAAAAAGGGCTTGGACCAGGACTGGAAATATCCTACCCATCCAGGAGGGTTCACTGCAAGCATGAGTATTGGATAGCAGAGACTGATGGTGCAGAGACTGATGTGACTGGCTCCTAAGGATCTTTGTACAACACTGCAGCATATGTCAGAGCTTTAAAAATGGATAATTATACTAGCGTGTGACTGTGGGGGGACATTAGAGTGTAAGCTTCTCTGGTGCAGAGACTGATGTGACTGGCTCTCAAGTTACCCTGTACAACATTACAGATTATGTCAGAGCTATATCAATGTATGTTAGTAGTGTGTGACTGTGGGGGACATTAGAGTGTAAGCTTCTCTGGTGCAGAGACTGATGTCACTGGCCCTCAAATTACCCTGTACAACACTACAGACTATGTCAGAACTATATCAATGTATGTTAGTAGTGTGTGACTGTGAGGGGACAGAGTGTAAGCTCTTCTGGTGCGGAGATGTGATGGGTTCAGTGTTCTCCATACATCACTGAATATGTCAGAGCTATATAAATGTATAATATTAATAGTGTGTAACGTGATGAGACATTAGAGTGTAAGCTCCTCTGATCTAGACACTGATGTGACTGTCTTAGTGTTCTTTGTACAGCACTATAGTATGTGTCGGGGTCACCTCCAGCCTTGGCTGGGTTCTACAATTGTAGAAATATTAATTTACTATCCTTATAAATAAAGGCAATGTTTTACCGTCTTGCAGAAAATAACGTCCGTTTAATACACATGGACAGTCTGTGACACTGAATTCTATTTCAAGATAAAACAGAGCGCAGGGAACTTCACAGCTGTCCTCTGGATTCCAAGACTGAGCTTCAAGGAAATGAGAGAACCTCCACCACAGCTTTACCTGCTTCTCTCTTATCATGGAATGAGGTTGTATCATGTGTGCTGTATAAAAGATTCCCCAATTCACATGGTCTGGAGCATCCAAGGGTCAGTCTATCAAAAACTGGTAACTGGTAACCCCTGACAGTCCCAAATGTTCTTATGATACTTCCTAAAATGTACCCCCCCACACACACACCTCTGATAACCTCATCTACCCCATAGAACCTACCCATCACTACTAATCCTTGGACCCCTGTCTACCACTGACAGCTTCCCTGCAACCCTCCACTGATCAGCTTTCAGTCCACACTCCACCATTGATCACCTCCAAACCTCCCAACCAATGGTTGCCTCTGCATCTCCTTAAACACCCCCCTCACCACCACTGGTCGCCTTTGCCCCGCTGCATTACTTTTACACTGATTGCCCCTGCACCCTTTGCTAAACTGCTCATCTTTGACTTTGCCCCTACCCACCTATATTGCTCATTTATGCCTCCTGTAATGTTATTTCACAGCTAATACACTACATACCTCTGCTCCAGCTCAAGTCCAGGAATGCCTGATACAGTGTGTGAAAGGCTTGATGTCCTCGCTGAAGTTTACTATTCTATTGTTGATGTGTTTATCTCACTAAGACTTCTGCTAAACTTACACCCAGTGGAGTTACACAACAGTGACTACAGGAGCACAGATATAATACAAAGGTATTGATACTTTACTACAAAAGTAATACTGACGATTTTGCTGTCAGCAGTAGCAGAGGCAACATGATAATAAAGGTGAAAAGGGGGACTTTCAAGGTGTTGTTAATATTAATTTGGCAAATTTCGGACAAAACAATTTACAAACAGACTTCTATTTATAAAGCAGAGAATCTGACAATACTTGAAACATTCCCTGGTCCCCCTGCAAAGCAAAAACTCCCAATTTCACTCATTCCTTTTCCATTTTTCCCACATTTTCCACCAGATCTTGTCAGACGAGAAGAGGAGGTGATGAAATGTAAAGTTATAGTTTTGCAAACTTTTATGCATAAAAACCCAAAGATCAAAAATCAATTAACGGCACCAATTCTAATTTCAAGAATTGCCAGGTTTGGTCTTCCGGAATGAGCTTTAACCCTTTGTGGGTGTGAAGTGATGGTGGTAGATGAAATGCTATTTATACTGCGATATTCCCAGAATCACTCCCTCCACAGACATAAGTTCTGTGTAATACGCACGCTGTTAATGGCTGCCGCCTCCTACGTGAAAGCCGCCACAATTGCATTTTGTGATATATGTTTCTAAAAACATTCATTGTGAAATCTATTTGAGTGTCAGCTGTAATCGCTGGGAACACTTCAGTCAAAGTTGCCGTCACTTTGGTGAACTGGAAAAATCTTTCCAGACTACTGCAGCCTGTTTGTGAAAAACAGCCATCAAAGCATTTTAAAGAGAACCAGTCACACAAGGTAATACAAGAATTAAGATATAACTGTGCGGGGTTACCTTTATTTGTCTGAGGGGAACGCTGGAGCTGGAAGTCAGAGCTGAGAGCCCCCCTGAGCTGCCTTATCTATTGATTATGAGTCACCCAGCTATAACAGTTATAACTGCCAGACCATTGTGTTTATTATTATTATTATACAGTATTTATATAGCGCCAACATATTACGCAGTGCTGTACAAAGTCTATAGTCATGTCACTAGCTGTCCCTCAATGGGGCCCACAATCTAATGTCCCTATGTCATTACCACAGTCTATTGTCAATTTTATGGGGAAGCCAATTAACCTGTGTGTTTTTTGGAATGTGGGAAAAAACTGGTGTACTTGGAGGAAACCCACACAAACACGGGGAGGACCTACAAACTCCATGCAGATAGTGCCCTGGCCAAGACCGAGAGTAAGCGCTGCTAAAGTCAGAGTGCTAACCACTGAGTCACTGTTTAATGGAAACCTGTTCTGCTATTGGTGACTTGAAAATACTGTTTCCTGGGCTGTCTCTGGATTTAATCACTGACCTGGAACAAACATGCAGCCTGTAAAGTGAAAGTGACATCAGATTTACCTAAACTCATTCAAGAAAGTACACTGGATCAGCATGGCAGCCTCTTTATTCTCTCTAGGGCTGGGGAGGCTGAAGACATAGCAGTAGCTGTTCTAGCAAAGAGGACCTGTCCCCCAATCTATGAAAAGCAAAAAATGGAGAATATAAATTTTCCTACAAGTAAGCCTGTACAATATCATTACTAACAAACAGGATTTATATAGCGCCAACATATTACGCTGTATATTTAATAGGGGTGCAAATGACAGATACAGACAGTGACACAGGAGGGAGAGAGGACCCTGCCCCGAAGAGCTTACAATCCAGGAGGTGGGGGAAGTAACACACAATAGGAGGGGAAAAATGAAATGGTAGGTAGAGACAGAAAAAGATGGGTAGGAAAGTTTAAAAAGATGGGTCTTGAGTGCTCTTTTAAATGAGCAGAAAGTAGGAGCAAGCCGAATAGGACGAGGAAGACCATTCCAGAGAGCCGGGACAGCTCTAGAAAAGTCTTGGAGCCGTGCGTGTGATGAGGTTATGAGTGAGGAAGTCATTAGTAGGTCATTGGAGGAGCGGAGAGAGCGGCTAGGGGAGTATTCTTCCATCAGGTCAGAAATGTAAGTGGGACAATAACTGTGGAGGGATTTGAAGGTAAAGCACAGGAGCTTGAATTTGATTTTAAGGTGAAATGGAAGCCAATGAAGAGAACTACAAAGAGATGCAGCAGAAGAGGAGAGGAGGGAAGGATGGATGAGTCTGGCTGCAGCATTCATGATAGATTGTAGAGGAGAGAGTCGGGTTAGTGGAATACCAGCGAGAAGGATGTTACAGTAGTCCAGACGAGAGATGATAAGAGCGTGTACAAGGAGTTTGGTGGTCTCTGGGGACAGGTAGGGGCGGATTTTGGAGATGTTGCGTAGGTGAAAGTGACAGGACCTGGAAATGTTCTGAATATGGGGGGTAAATGAGAGGGCAGAATCAAAGGTGACACCAAGACAACGTGCCTGAGGGGAGGGCCGAATAACAGTGTTATAACAGTTAGATATATGTCAGAGGGGGATTTGGAATTTGAGGGGGGGATGATGATGAGTTCTGTTTTATCCAGGTTGAGTTTCAGGAATCGGTCAGACATCCATGATGAGATGGCCGACAGGCAGCATGAGACCTTATCCAGGACTGAGGGAGACAGGTCAGGGGTGGACAGATAAATTTGGGTGTCATCAGCATACAGATGGTACTGTAAGCCAAAGGAGGATATGAGACTACCGAGAGAGGAGGTGTACAGAGAAAAGAGAACCGGTCCAAGGACTGACCCTTGGGGAACACCAACAGGGAGGAGAGTGGGTGAGGAGGAATTACCATTGAAAGAAACTTGAAAGGAGCGGTCAGACAGATAGGAAGCAAACCAAGAGAGCAGTGTCACTGATACCAATGGAGTTCAATAAAGGTTTCATTTTCCTTCTCTGCTATAAATAAATCTTACAGAAGAAGTGAAGATATTACCACACATGTGACAGAAGTTTACATTCAGCAGAGATTCACGAGTTTGTATTGTGATGACACATAATGGGCTTTTATTTGCAGATGATCGGTATTGTCAGATGATTCTGCCCATTATTTCTGTTTGATACTGGAATTATGTGTGGAGGGGAGGCTTTGTTCTCTGGGATCTATCTTTACACATACACTCATTATTGTATCTTTATTTTGAACACTGATGATCGTTGCCTGTGTCATGCATGTTGGGCAATGCAAAATATTTCTCACTTACATCTCCTAGATTTTCTACTTTGGGTAAATTTCTATTGTCTGTTTCTGATTCTGGAAAGACCTTCAGATAGTGGACCTATAGTAAATTTAATTCATATATGTATTATTGCGCTGGATTGAAAAAAAACTATTCATTTATTGTAGATATAAATCTAGTCGCTTGTCTTGTACTTCCTGTTATGGGGTGACAACCTTCTGTCCCTGTCTCCCAATACTTTTACTGTGTTGTCACATGTACCCTTGCTGGGGACTACAAAGCAACCTATTACTTCTCAACTTTCAAATTTCAGCTAAAAAGTTGCTTTGAGCTGTGCCAAAAATGGGCTAAATGCGGCTAAACTTCTCCAAATTTAGACATGGCTTAAAGGAACTTTGTTAGTTGCCAAATGCACAGCAACAAGCAACAATAAATACTTTCCAGGACCTCCGGGGGGGGATTACACTATTACAGTGCATTAGTCAGGACAATGCAAGGTACAACATAGTACAGAGTGCAGAGTGCAGAGTAGTAAATGGATATCATCATAGGGGTCAGTGCCAACACACATTGGGCTGGAATTGTCTGCCATTGTCGCTATTAAAGAGCCATGGCAGAGCTTTGATTTGTAGCTGATGCTGGAGTATGTGCATGTAGACAGGAAGTATCTGGAAGAGGCTGCAGGAGATCAGTAGTAATAAGATAATGAAACGAATAGAAAATATTGAGAAATAAGTTTATTTAGGATAAATGCAAATTGTTCTGGATACACAGTGCACAGTGCAAACTACATGTCATCCAAGTAGGGTCAACATCTTCATCAAAATTAAACTCCATGCAGATGATTAAAAAATAAAAGAAAAGAATTTCTATTTGTATAATCAGTTTAAATAAAGCCCAGAAACATGATTGTAATGTATTCCAGTATTGTATTAAAATTACAGTAATGTATTTTTAAAGCTTTTTTTCTTTTATTCTTTATTTACCTGGTGATCATGCAAATAACACACTTCCTGTCCTAGGGTGACATTATTCACTCATTGAACCAGATTTTTTTAAAGCTTTCCAAGGAAAGGATACACTTTCATCATTAAAGCTGGGTGATCCAGCAAACTAGGAATGGATCTGGTCCAGGATTTAAAACATTTGCTAGCTAAAGGAAAATGATTTTATAAAAAATCCATTCCAGGTTTGCTGGATCAGCCAGCTTCACAGATGAAAGTGCATCCTCTCCAGCTTTGGAGATCTTTAATAAATGGAGCCCATTGCATCTATGGAGGAGCAATGTTGTCACCATTGAACAGGACTCATACCTTCTCTTGTACTTTTTTTTCTCCTTTCTCTCTTATATAGATGGAGGTGTTCTTTAATTTGCACAAGAAACCTAGAAAGGCTGATAACAATGTTTGAGATTTCAGTTCAGTGCACAGGAAGTAAAAAGGACATGGTTTGGCAGGAATTTTTCCTGTACTTGCAAAAGATTTTCTTGCCTGGAAAAAGAAAACTAACACAGCCACCATATCTCTGGAATAGTGATCAATTATAAATTCCTGAGCTGAATAAGTTACAGAAATTATTCAATCAACATATGATAAAATTGTGTGAATTATACTCAGATTATGACATTACAATATTACAAGATAAAGAACTAAACATTTACTTTTCCAGCTTATTGTGTAAAATCTTTTATGACTTTATTTATAATACATATAACAATAATAAAGATTTCTTATACACAGGGGTGTATTTATAAAGCAGTGAATCTGACATTCCCTGGTGGAGAATCAATCACTACCATTGAAACACATGGACCTGGAAGATAAAATAAAACATGATATAAATATATCTGCTATGTAATGTTCTCCCTCCCAGCAGTGAGTTCACAGGCAGCTATACATAATCCAGATGCAGCCGGCACTGTACAGAAACTCTTGGAATCTTTTTACAATGATAGTTTTGGGAGATCCGGCATCCTGAGTGGTGCTCTGGGAGTCACATGACTGTCGCCCTGTGCCGGTGGGTTGTGACGTCAGCCGTCCCCCAGGTGTTAGGGGTATAAAACAGCCGGCTTGCTGCCAACCGGAGACGAGACGTCAGACACGAGACTTCAACAGATGCCAGAAGTAAGGAATTCCCAAACCCCTTACTGGCCAAACTGACGCCAACCTTCCACTTCTACAAACATCCTCAGAAAGCCATCACCCAGGTGAGCCTTCCCCGTCCGTCCTTGGACACTTGTCCCTTATTGTTCCTTCAATTCTTATTCTTTCCATTGACAAGGTTCTCACACTTTTCTGGGTGACACACAAAGAGTTACGTGGAATTCCGCAGCTTCGTCTCATTGTCTCTGTTGTTCCTCTCATTCTTCATTATTTCTTCCTGCAGCTTGTCAAGCAGAGACAATGAAGCACCTGAGACTGATGGCTCTGCTCATTATTCTGTCCATCACCGCCAGCGGTCAGAATGCGGCCCCTGTGGTCAGGTCAGTCGGGGAAGGGCGAGGACATGGCTTCTTCCATCTGCTAGAACCCAACTCATAAAATTCTTTCTTATTTAAACTAGGCAGAAAAATTCTGACATCGCCAACGGGACATCGGAGAATGGATGGACGATTGCAGTACAGACCAAACATACGTTGATCACACCGACCAATGGGGTGTCACCGCTGGTGACCACCAGAGAAAAAAGGTAACTTTAATTGGGGTCACAGGGGACTGAATATAAGAATGTGCAGAAAGGTCAGAGACACAATTGGAAGTATTTTTAGATGAATAGGATTTAGTCATCCACTATAAAAACTTTAATATAAAAATATATGTGTGACTGTAGAGGTGAGATTTATCTGTATTCCTTGTGTTCTTTGCACCGTAATTTACTGTATCTATTGCTTGTTTTATCTTTATTATGATGTTAACAATTCCCAACATCTCTAAAGGGAAACATAAACCTTTCCTTTATCCTATTTATAATGAAGGTGATACTTATGGATATGTTTTATGCATTATTCTCACAACTGCCCCATCTCCATATACATTGATACATTCTGCAGACTATTTCATTGATTATCTTGCAAGAGATCTGCAGAACATCGCTCCAACCCATCTACACCCTGAGAGATCTATATTGATATATACTTATATACTGCAGATTATTCCATTACTGACCTCTGTAGAGATCTGTCAAACTTTGCACTCTCCTATCACACCCCGACAACTACATATCAATATTTTGCGGAATATTTCACTGATTCTTGTAGTCATCTGCAGGACATTGCTCTGTTCCATCTTTTTATTGACAATCCATATAAATATATTATATAGATTATTCAGTTTCTGACTTTTTTAAAGATCTTCAGAACATTTTCTTCCCCCGACAGATACAATATAATATATTCTGTAGTATATTTCATTATTGACCTCTCTAGAGATCTGCAGAACATTGTTCTTTCCCATCTTTTGATAAGCACTTATTGATATATTCTGCAGATTATTCCAATCCTAACTTCACCACAGATTTGTAGATCATTGCTGTCTCATTTTCCTCTTTACAGATACATTTTATATATTCTGCAGTTTATTCTTTCATTAACCTCCCCAGAGATCTGCAGAGCATTGCTCTGTTTCATCTTTTACCATTCTGATATATTCTACAGATTATTCCACCACTGACCTCACCAAAGATCTGCAGTACATTTCTATGTCCAATTTTTCTTCTTTACAAATACATATTGATTTTATTTCATTATTTTCTGCACAATATTCCTTCACTGACCCCTTTAAAGATGCTCAAATCATTGATCTGTGACATCGCTTTCCTAAAACAACATAGTGATATATTCTGCAGATTATTCCATCACTGATCACTTTACAGATCTGCAGAACATTTCTCTGTCCCATCTCTGTACAGATATATATTGAATATTCTGCAGATTATCCCATCACTAGAAATCTGCAGAACATTGCTCTGTCCCATCTCCATCCTAACAGATATAAATTGATATATTTTGCAAATTATCCCATCACTGATCCCACTACAAATCTGCAGAACATTGCCTCTGTCCCATCGCTGTCCTGACAGATATATATTGATATATTCTGCAGATGATCCCATCACTGATCCCACTACAAATCTGCAGAACATTGCTCTGTCCCATCGCTGTCCTGACATACATATATTGATACATTCTGCAGATTATCCCATCACTAACTCCTCTACGGATCTCCAGAACATTGCTCTGTCCCATCTCTCTCCTGACAGATATATATTGATATATTCTGCAGATTATCCCATCACTAGAGATCTGCAGAACATTGCTCGGTCCCATTTCCATCCTAACAGATATAAATTGATATATTCTGCAGATGATCCCATCACTGATCCCACTACAAATCTGCAGAATATTGCTCTGTCCGATCGCTGTCCTGACAGACATATATTGATATATTCTGCAGATTATCCCATCACTGACACCTCTAGTGATCGCTAATTGCGATATGCACCTGTGTGTAGATGTATATTTTTCTACGAATATAATACGTGGATTTGATTGTATATTCTGTAGGCTGAGACTGATGGTATGTCATTAATAATCATCCAGCATTAAGTAAATACCAAGTAATTGTACTTTTAGAGGAAACAATGTCAATTTTCTATGTTGAATGCGAATTCTCTGAAAGTCGGGAGCAATTATACACTCATCCCTGACTCTCGGCATCGCTGTGTGGATTCTGTAAAGTAACTTAGTAGAACTTTAAAATGATCTTAAAATCTTTTGTCTTTCCTGACACGTCAGCTGACAACCGTCTGACTCTCCGTGCCTGCAAATCCTGACTGTAATAGCTGAGTTGTTAGGGATGAAGTGGGTGGAAATTGGTGGAACAAAACTCTGTAAACTGTTTATTTCTTTCCTTTGCAGGAACCAAATAGAAAAGAGGAAATGCAACACAGCGACCTGCGTCACGCAACGCCTGGCCGACTTCTTGGTCCGATCCAACAACCACCATGGTCCGATCTATACGCCCACCAACGTTGGATCTTTCACCTACGGCAAGAGGGACGTAGTGGGCCTTTTACGGCGCGAGTCCTTTGATTATCTACATCATTAACTGGCGGATGTCGCTGCTATAAACTGGGAACTAATATGAAGGGAAATGACTGAAAACTCCATACTTTAAATATGTTTTGGGTTTTCTTCTGATGTCTCAGCTACCTAATCCGCCCAGGGCTCTGGTTGTCTATATGTCTACATCAGTTGTCTAAAGCCAGTGACTTGGGTATCACATATGACTCGCAGCTCTCTTTATGTTGCTTGCGACAGCCTCAGGTCATCGGTAGCCGTCTGTCCGGCCTCCTCCCACATTGTACTCTTTCTATAGGCATGAAAGCAAGCAAGAGTTGCTCGATTAAAACATTTCATTTTATGCTCCTTTTTTATATTTCGTGTCTCTTTGTTTCATCTGATTGTGGTCTACAATATTTGAATATTCACACATGAATGGGATGATATATGAGTAGTCTCAGTCGGTCAGATCCAGAAACCTCTGAGAATCTCGTCAGTGCATATTTTTAACTTAGTTACAAATTAAGAATAATATTACTTTTATTTATATAGAACTAACATATCAAGCAGCGATGTATGGAATCATAGGTATGTCACTAACTGTCCCCTAAAAGGGATCAAAATTTAATGTCTCTAGCGTAGGACAAAGGCCAAATTTTGGGGACTTAATGACAACCTACTTAATGGTTTTGTGGGAGGAAACCAGAGTACCCAGAGAAAACCATGCAAACATGGGGATAACATTCAAACTCCATGCAGGTACTGTCCTGTAAATGCTGCCCTGTGGAACGCCATACCTGTCCTAAGGTGACGATCCTTACCGCTTCGACCTGCATCTATGGGGAAGCAGTGTTACCATCATGGGACAGAACTTTGGGACATCCTTTGCACCCCTCTTCTTAATACCATAGGGGAGAGGTGTTTAATAATAATGGTAAAGCTAAAGGTATTTTTATCAAGATACAATAACTACAAGAGAATAATTGTAAAGGTAAATTTAGGAATCAAATAAGAAAATCTCGTATTAGGAGTTTACATACTCTGTCTCCATAGCTCTCTGCAGAGTGCTGAATGACTGTTGAAACTTGCGTAATACTTTTTTAAGGCTACAGAATTCAATTTAGTTTTTAAAACCTTGACACATTTATGATTCTTGAAATTGTGCAGTTTGGGAACACTGAGAATGACTTAGGAGTTGTTCAATTCTCGTACACCAGACAATCTGCACACTTAGATTGGTATAAACCACAAATTGATTGTCACATATGATATACGGCTCTTCCAGAATGGAGCAGAGGGCCACATAGAATGTATTAGGGAAGCTGCTTTGGGCCATATAAAAGTCAGTAGGTTTTTGCTGCATAATATGGAGTTTATAAGTGAAGAGAATTGTTGTGTTTAATGTCAGCATCACAGTTTCTCCGGAATTAAATATATATCAGGAAGTGGATGCCAAGGTTGAGCCGATAAAAACCAATCCAACTATGACAAATGTCATCCAGTTAGACCTAAAATCCACTGTCAATTGATGTTGCTGAATTTTTTAACCATGGAAGTCCTTTGTCTAACAGGTGATCTCCAGACTTCCAGGTAACAGCTGTAATAATGAGTGGCAGGGAACATCCTCCAGTCTTCCAGTCTTCCAGGCAACAGTTCAGCTGTAATATAGAGTGAATGGCACATTCTTCAGGGTAGCAGTACTGCTGTGATGTAGCATTTTAAGATTTCCAATTTTGTAGGAATTGCTTGTGATTCCATGACTGCTATCCTGGCCGGTAAATTATCTATTTCCCAAAAATGGATCAGGTTGTTTCCCACACTGAGACAATAAGGCAATCATCGGTTTTGGCAATAATATTCCCTCTGTTATTGTTACTGCCCTATTTGCTGTCCTAATAGAAAAACTTTCACCCGTGAATCTGGACACAACTTGCTTGCTTAGGATGCCATGAAAGTATAGAGAAGCAGTGGAGTCATGTTCATTATAGCATTAAACAGCGAAGAAAATGCTCCACTCAATCAAGTATGTGAGAGCCCACACATTACATACCTATTCCTAATCTGCAAATCCTAACTTTTCACACAAGTGAAACTGCAAACAAGGTGTTCCCAGCCCAGGAAAAAAAAACAATATCATGTAGCCTGAGGATGCAGACCCACCTAGAAGAACATATTGGGGCATCCTGAAGTTACAGAAAGTGTAGACTGATTAAAAGGACATTCGGTACAGAGCCAAAATGTTTTATGGAAATTGGAATCTACATAAAAAATTCTTTATATTTGCCTGGATGTGTCTTGTAAAGTATATCTCCATCTTTGTGACAGCTGTGAGGGTTTTGAAGTATACAGTGAGGCCATTGCAATGAAATAGTCCAAGTTCTCCGGACTCAAACCTTTGCATTAAAGAAACATTTTTGTTCCAAGTTGAATGATGCCCAGCATCACCCCAAATCGTATCTGTCATACCTGGGTGTCAAAGACCCACACCTCTATCCGGGGTCAGTGAACAGTAACATGTTTGCAAAACTTAGGAGCTGCCCTGCCGCTGGAGGAGGAGAAACTCCTGATAAATCACGTGACTTTTACATTAAAAAAGGGCGATAGTTATTTGGATTACAGTAGAAAATTATTGTAGTCAATTATTACCTCTAAAAAGCAAAAAATCATCATGGGGCCGGTTTACTATGATGCAGTTCATAGCACAGGTTGCTTATCCCACCAGACAAATCAGACAAGTGAACATACAAGGCCACAAGCGCTCTCCTCCAAAAAAAAGGGGCAACGGCCATATCCAAAGGGGATACAAGAGATGGGGAAGACATCAGGCATTGTCCATTCAGAAAAGAATCCCCTCTTTTCAGACTGCCAATAGGAAATGTCAATGTCAGACAGATAGTAATGAAGAAATATGAATTAATCTAGCAGAATATTGATTATGACATCCACCACCCATAAATAAAACTCCCAGCTGTCCCACATTTGGGGTGATTGTCCCATTTCAGGAATCCCTCAATTCCCCCCATTCGTCTGGATTTGTGTTCTGCTCTATTGACCTCTACAAAAGATGTAACTATCAAAATTCAATAACTGTCAAAGATCTATTAATAATTTAATTCTGACTCTAAATTACTGCATTTGCAATTTATAAAACTTTTACAGGCAAATTGGCATACACAATGGACCTGATATATTAAAGCTCTCCAAGAATGGAAAGGATACACTTTTATCAGTGAACCGGGATGATACAGCAAAACTGAAATGGATCTGGTCCAGGACTGAAAACTTTTGGTAAAAAATAGCAAATTACTTTTAAGAAATCCCTTCCAAGTTTGCTGGATCACTCAGCTTCACCAATGAAAGGGTATCCAAAGCTTTAATAAATTAGGCCCAGTATTTCAGCTTCATGCACTCCTGTCATTCACCCAGTTTACCCCCTAAAAAAAACATCTCTAAGTTTTTAGGGGACCCTAATTTTAGGAATCTTTGTCCCCATTGTGACAGTTAGTGGTAGGAAAACCAACATTTTTAAACTGTCTCCAAAACTGAAACATTATGATCATAGCTGTTTTGATGAAACACAGAGAGATATTTCCTTTCATACCCTGTTGTGTCTTCATGATGTAAAGTGATAGAAAAACAATGTCCAAATAGGACACAGACAGCAAAATAAATGAAATATTTGTTGTTTTAGGACAGCTATTCATTAGGTTACGTACACCTACTAGATGATTATCATTCAAAACTATTGTCCGCCCGTGTCTCAGGTAAGGATCTGACATGTACAGGGGTCCGTTGACTTTGATCATTGATCCATCCAGGCAGATCAATCAATAATAGAGCAGGAATGACAGCTGTGCATTTCAATGGGGGAGAGCACAGCGGGGTGCCGTTCCCTCCCCTCCTTATAGAACAGAATAGTGCCATGTGTACAGCGCTCATTTGTTCTTCAGTCACTGAAACAAAAGATTTACTTCAGCGACAGAAATCTGACGTCTCTACAGGGCTTTACACGCCAACTTAAACTTTAGACAGTGGTTTCAGATGCACTATAGACGGCCCGAGACCAGCAGGGTAATTAGATAGAAATGACACCTTTAGTGAACTCTGTATTTAGTGTGTCATAACTAAACAAAAGAAAGTTTCTCTGAGGTTCTGAGCCTCTGTGTCCAGCAAGGAGCCCCCACTGGTAATGGCTTTAGCTGTATCAATTACTGGCTATGTGTTAAAGGGCGCAGTAACCTGCAATCATTACAATATCACAGCACATACCACGGCTATGCTGACTATTATTAGCGAGCTGGAGAGAGGCCATTTCTGGAGGGAACGGCAGGGACAGGGTACGGGGAGTGACAATGGATGGCTTGCGGTGAGAAACACATTAGTGGTTAGAGAGTGTGGAGGAGCTGTGAAGATTCCC
Source organism: Pyxicephalus adspersus (assembly GCF_032062135.1). NCBI lineage: Eukaryota > Metazoa > Chordata > Amphibia > Anura > Pyxicephalidae > Pyxicephalus > Pyxicephalus adspersus. The sequence goes on from NC_092859.1 coordinate 21,912,713, forward strand.
GAACACCATGACACTGATGGGATTCGCACACTCTCACCAACCAGTGACACGGAGCACCTCCATAGTCTGTGTGTCACTCTTCACTCCACAAATCAACTTCAATATCTGACAGATAAGTTAGGATAACTTTATAACCGTTGTTACCTATGATGGAAGTTTCAAGGGTGCACAACATCTGCACACAAGTGGAACTAAACCTAAAATAAAAAAAACACACATACTTTTAATCCTGAGGATCAGTCCGGAGGTTTCTTCCAACGTCGTCCTGGTATCTGTTTTCGGCTCGGCGCAGAGGAAGCGTCGGGCGCTGACATCTACTTCACTCTTCTTCCGGGTTCTTCTTCCCACGTCACCAGATCTCGCACTGTGCAGGCGTGAGAATGGGTGACATTATTGGGAAAAAAGATTGCCGATCTCACTGCGCAGATGTGAGATTGGCAATTTTTTTCTTCTTTAATGAAAGGGCTCCTTCTGCGCATGCACGAGACCAGAGCATGCGTAGAAGGAGAAGCCAACAGTCTTCCAGGATGCGTGATGTAGGTATCCCAGGAGGCTTTGTGTTGCCAAAGGAGAGGTTTTGCACCACTTAGGGCCTGGTACAGAAGTACTTTGTCCCCATTTTTGAAGACAGCCCTGGCAATTAGTAAATTTACATGTCTACTTAAATAAATTCCTAAAATTTGCCAATATGCAGTAATGGGATCATTTCTCAGGACAGATCAAATAAAGCCATCCTTGGGCTCCAGTGACTTTGCCTAGACCAGGGGTTCCTAACCTTTTGATGACTCCAGACCCCCAATAGATTGTCCAATATGGTCCCATAAAACCCCCTTTACATGACTGTTGAAATAATCATCACCATTCCTTATATTAATTGCCAGTATGACTTACAGATATGTCAACTGCTTGAATTTACTATACTTTAGATATGGATAGCTAGGAAGAGAACATGAAATAAAATCATAAGCATTGATAACTTTATCATATATATTTACAAAAAGCAAAATTAAAAATTGACAAAAATACAAACGGCCACAACTATTTTACAATATTACTTTGACTCACCTGTTTCAGATTATAAACCAATAATTTTATTTCTTACAGTTAAGTATTACACCAAAAAAGAAAACAAACTTAAATGTGCAAGTTTTTTCAATATCTCGGCCACATAACACAGATTTTCAGTAATCTAATGAGATATGGAATCGGGTACAGATATGGATAAAGCTACTCGCATGTCATCTGACACATCAAGTCAATTTCTCCACTTTGATTTCACATTTAAAAATGTACCCAAGTATAAATTAATACATGAAATAAAAATAAATACTAGTACCCAGAGATTGAGTCCCATTTGGTCCCTTAACCCGAACGTTAGGAACCCCTGTCCTAGACAGAGAGGTCGTCATTAGTCTGGTGCAGGAACATTCCCTTGGTCTCACCAGTGATCAGATGTGACATTGTTTCAGTTGATGATCATGGCAAACATTTCTGAACACCATACAACACAGCCATAGGATTTTTGTTTGCAAAATTGTCATTTTTCCAAACAAATATAGACAGAAAAAAAAAGAGCAATAAGTGTAAACATAAAACGGTGAACCACACATTACAAAGAACCAGGGTTAACAACAACCAGAAAGGTAACATGTATACCATATAGATATGAAACAAGAGATTACAAGTTCTTACCAGAAAATACATACATACAATGTACATACATACATACAATGTACACACATACATACAATGTACACAATAGAAATAAAATAAATAAGAAATTTAGTGATATCTAGGGGTTCAATTATTAATTTAGAAAAGAAACAAAGATAGACAAAAGAAAATAAGGGTAAGAACAAGGAAGGGTGAAGGACAGAGGGCAAATGTATGGTATTAATTAGGGGAGACTTCTAGTAATAGTCCTGAGGCTTTAATAGCAAGGGATATATTATCAGGACCTGAATGAGGATTCGTAGATATCTGTTGAAACATATTGAAGGTAGACATTAGATAGGAGTCCCAAGGAGCCCAACTTTCCATGAATTTTTCATATCTATCATACATTCTTGCCATATTGTGTACCATAAGTTGAACTTCCTTAATTCTCGCATATAGATTAATGATGCTTGGGGGAGAGGTGGACAACCAATGTCTGGCGATTAGGCACCTGGCTGCAGGTAGAATATGACACACTCATTTCCTATTCAGTTTAGAGAGGCTCGAGATAGGTAAGCCCAATAAATGAGTAACTACGTCAAGTGGAATAGAAGTTTCTAAAATCCCGGACAGAAGAGCATTAACCACAGTACAATAAGACATTATGATTGGGCATGACCAAAAATATGATGTATAGTGCCAATCTCCACTCCACAGCTTCAACATAAATTGTTAGCAGTCGGGAAGATAGCGTGTAGTTTATTTGGGGTGAAATACCATTGCATACCTATTTTATATGCATATTTGTATATAGTGCAAGTGGAGCTTACGAGCTCTATCCCATATAAGTTTCCAAATTTCTAATGGTAGTTCTCTGCCCAAAGTACACTCCTATTTTAGGATATATCGGTATTTACAAAGGGACATGCTGGCTTAGTGTTTAAAATTAAATAAATCTGTGAAGCCATAGAATTTTTATGATCATTTCATCTTTGTGCTGGCATCTCAATGCAGGAAGAAAATTGTAACCCAGAACAAATATGGTAGCCCTAGGAAAAAAATATTATAATAAAAGTTCTACAAAAAAACAAAAAGAATAAATAAACTTGAAAAATGTGCAACTTAAAGGAGCCTTTGTAACCCTCCAGCTCCAGTCCAGTGACTTTGCCTAGACCAGGGGCTTGATAACTCCAGACCCCCTATAGAATGTCCAATATGGTCCCAATATACCCCCTTTACGTGACTGTCGAAATAATCATCACCATTCCATATATTAGTTGCTAGTATGACTTACAGATATGTCAACAGCTTGAATTTACTGTAATTCAGATATAGATAGCTAGGAAGAGAACATATCATAAGCATTGATAACTTTTTCATATATATTTACAATAGGCAAAATTAAAAACTGAAAAACGACAAATATACAAACAATCGGTGAAGCCATAGGATTTTTATGATCTAGTCATCTCTGTGCTGGCATCTCAATGCAGGAAGAAAATTATAACCCAGAACAAATATGATAGCCCTAGAAAAAAAATACTATTATAAAAGTTCTACAAAAAACAAAAAGAATAAATAAACTTTTGAAAAATGTGCAACTTAAAAGAGCCTTTGTAACCATCGGGGGGATAATATTTCCAATTCAACCTTCCCCAATAATTTCAATACTTTTGGCTGAAATGTAAATTTTTATCGAAATGTAAAAACTCCTGACCCCACCTCGCCCCCAAGTCTTGGCATCTTACTGTGCACATACTTAGCAGATCCGGCACCTGTATGTGCAATGTGCGCGCCTGGATGGCCAGAATTCCCTAAGGGTTATTGCCAGCTCCTGCTGTGCAATCTCTTCACTCATCACATCAGCTTCTCTGAAATATTCTTCCTTCATAACAATTAGAGCTGGCTTGACATTTTCTGCGGGCATCCAGGGTTGACATTAATGGGGTAAGTAATTTTGTTGTCCAGACTCATTATTATATGGCAGGGGAAAGGATGAAGTTGTTGTACATCATCGGTACAAGGTGACTTGTCATATAGATGGAGGTAATACTATGGGGGAAGGTAGAAATTTCACTGCAGTTAATGCAGACCTGCACTGGGTATACAGAGGACAAAGGTCTGGTCACCAGTATTGCCTGTGCTCCCCCAGCAGCCAGTTATTTCCACTTTACTATGCCCAGTCCTGCATTGTACCATCTTGGTTTTTGATTCATTGTATCAGATCTTCCCCTCTGATGGTTGGTGGGATAATATTAAGACTGGATGAAGCACAGATCCACAGAACTGATGAAGTAGAGGCATGGAGATTTTTGCACTGCAGGTCCCCAGGTACAGCTTCCCCTCCAGCAAGGAGAACAGTGATCAGTACAGCAATGACACCACCAAATCTAAATCCAGATCTGGTGAGTCTAACATAAGTTACCCTCAGCACTGATGCAAGCAGTGTGGTGGCTCTTGGAAGGAGTATTACAAAACAAATGAATGGTCCTTGTTCTGTAAGAGTGTATAATGGAGCCCATTCACACCACAGTGGACAATGCTGGTAAAAATTGAGATCAGGCAGGTAAGGTTATTTTATTGCAGAAGGGACATTTTGCAAAAATGCCAAACCTGCCTGATGGTAATTTTTATTCAATTATTATTAAACAGGATTATATAGCGCCAACATATTACATAGCGCTGTACATTAACTAGGGGTTGCAAATGACAGACAGATATAGACAGTGACACAGGAGGAGGAGAGGTTCCTGCCCTGAAGAGCTTACAATCTAGGAGGTGGGGGAAGTATCATACAATAGGAGGAGATATGTGGAATGTGGGAAGCAGTGAGGGATTTTGAATGCTCCTTTAAATGAGCAGAAAGTAGAAGCAAGCCGAATAGGGCGAGGAAGACCATTCCAGAGAGGTGGGGTAGCTCTTGAAATGTATTGGAGCCATGCGTGTGATGAGGTTATGAGTGAGGAAGCCATTAGTAGGTCATTGGAGGAGCAAAGAGAGCGGCTAGGGAGTATTTTTTCATGTAGGTGGGACAAGACCTGCGGGGGGATTTGAAGGCAAAGCACAAGAACTTGAATTTGATTCCACGGTGAAATGGAAGCCAATGAAGAGAACTACAAAGAGAGGCAGCAGAAGCGGAGTGGTTCCACTTTAAAGTAGATGTAAACCCAAAACGCATGCATTGCCTACCATAAATAAAAAATAAAAAATAATAAAAATAAATAAAAAATTTGACTGAAATACAACAAGCCAGAGCTGTACATGGGAACAGGGTTTTGGGAGGGGGGAGACTCTACAGGAGTCAAACCCCCAGTGTGTTCTATGCATAATCTAGAGCAATTGGCCGATTGTTGGCTGGTAATGCCATCAAGTTCAATATGTAATATGTTCATTACCTGGACTACAACCGGTGGCTGCCAGTATATATCCCGCCTAATCCTGCAAAATATTCCACTGGATGAGCGGCAAAATCAGCTGATTAAGCTCACCAGGAATCTATTAAAACGTCTGAGGTCATCACTTATAAGCGATATAATTTCATATAATGCAAAGCTGGCGGCAGCGAATGCCGGAGTCATCCAGTTCCCTCCGCTTGGTGTTGCAGGGATGCGAAATATCCAGATTCTAATCCGCAACACCATTTGTGCAATATAATAATAAAAATTATACTAATGATCTATTAATTAATGTGTAAGGGGGGGGGGGGGTCAAGCCTTGCTCATAACTTTACAAGAGAACAAAGATTGGAAGCACCACCTACAGGAAAAGCAAGAACTGCTGGGTGACTTAAAATTGAGTTCGGTCCTTGTGCAGGTAGAAGTAACTAATACTTGTTAGCCAATCACAGAAGTAGCAAATTCGATTTCTGGGGGTAGAAATACAAATTTCAACATAATCACATAACAAGTAAACTGCAATCTAAATTTTATTATCATTAAATTACAAAATTTTATGTGATAAACTAGAGTTCACCATCAGATCTCTCAGTGTTTCTTCACCTTCACCATGGGTGAACCCCTTGAAATAACTTTCAGGTCTTAGGGAAGCTCTTACTATATGCAGATCACAGTATATTAGTGTGGGGGTCAGTGGGAAGAATGTCACCCCCTAAAAGTCAAAAAGATCACTGGTGTCAGTGGTAACTGACCTGAGTGGTACAGACTGCTCATTGCTCAAGGAACCCCTAGCAATCTCTGAAGCAGTCATTCTCAACTACAGTTCCATAGATCCCCAGGGTTCCTCCAGAGGTTTCTAGGGGTTCATTGAGCAATGAGCAATTTGTGCTTCTCAGGTCAGATTAAGAGACACCAATGAGCTATTACGAGTAAGGGTGACATTCTTCCCACTGGCCAGCAATGTAAGAGGCATTCTTCCTACTGACCACCACACTAATGTGATCTGTGGGTATAGTAATTATATCAGGGGTTCCTTTAAGACCTGAAAAAAATTCCAGGTTTGCTGGATCACCCAGATCTTCTCCAGTCTTGGAGCTTTAATACATCAAGCCCAATGTATATGCAGGCATAATAAATCAGATGCTGTAAGGGTTCTATATTGCTATAATGATCTTTTTGGCTATGTAAGGGTGACATTCTTCCTACTGACCACCACACTAATGTACTGTAAACTGTGGATATAGTAATTATAGAAGGGATTCCCTGAAGACCTGAACATTATTTCAAGCAGTCCCCTATGGTAAAAACTTTGAGAAAGACTGCAATAGAGGAACCTTTGGATTCCCCAGAACCCTGGATGACAATTACCTCTCCACCAGGAAGCTGCATGGCTACATTGCATGTAAAGTTTCCCTAAACCTCTCATTATGAACCTGGAATATATTTGTAGCAATGGTGGATCTCCCCCTTCCCCCACGTCCACTGCAATTCCCCTAAAGCTGCTTCCAGCTAATGGAAATGTCGACTGACAGGGTGAGAGAAATCAGTTTAGCTCGTGTTTAATTAGCAAACTGTTAACCTCATTTTAGATCCAACCTGTCAGCGGAGATTACAGGAAGAGCGACATCCAGGAGATGACAAACAGGAGGACGCAGAACGGTAACAACTGCTTCACCGACAGCGAGATTCCATCCTGGAGGACCAAACATCACCCCATTGTCCCCATCACACATTACTGGGGCTCCAGGTCATGGAAACTCTGACAATGAAATAAAGCCATACCAGTTTCCCAATTGGCTTTTTTTTATTTTGTCCCTCTTTGCAGCTATGTCATGTTTGCATGGTTTTAGATCCTGCCATGTATGTTCTTGCACAGGACCTTCATGGTAGGATCTAAAAAAAGGCGACATGAAATGGCTCAGTGGATAGCAGTCCTTGCAGCGCTGAGTTCCAGGTTTAAATCAAGGTCAGGACACTGTCTGCATGGAGTTTGTAGGTTCTCCCTGTGGATGTGTGGGTTTCCTCCGGGTACTCCAGTTTCCACCCACATTCCAAAAATATGAAGTTATTTTAATTGGCTTCCCCTCAAAAAAAAGGAGACTTAAGCTACGTACACACGGCAGATTTTTATCGCCCGATAATCGGCATCGGCCAATTATCGGGCGAAAATCTTCCGTGTGTACAGTCGGTGTCGTCCATCGTCCGGACGACCGACCTGCCGGATCCACGGACGATGGACGACAGCCGATCCTAATGAAAGGGAAGGGGGAGAGCGCGCAGCAGGGTGCCGCTCCGTCGCTCTCCCCCTCCCCTCTCCATAGAGCATGAACGGTGCTGTATGTACAGCATCGTTCATGCATCTTGCAGCCCCTTGTCGTTGGAAAGGATCGTGAAAGATCCTTTCCAACGACAAAAATTGCAAGTGTGTACGCAGCTTTAGACTGTGGTAATGAAGTTATTTTAATTTGCCTGAGGTAGGGACATTAGATTGTGAGCCTCTTTGAGGGACAGCTAGTCGCATGACCATGGACTTTGTACAGCACTGTTTAATACTGTAAAATAATATTGAGATCAGTGATTCTGATGACATGGGACAAAATAAGAAAAAAATGTCAATTGTTTATGATACACGGTGACAACGACAAATAAGCTTCATCATTGTCACATGCTCCCTTGACAGACGGGAAGGAAACTTTTTAATAGTCACTACACAAGACTGGTCCACTGTTGTCACCGTCACGCAGCTTCCTCATGATAGGAAAATTGTTGGATCAGCAGAAACAAAAGCCTTTTCCATTCACCTCAAAGCATTCTGACAAAATAGAATGTTCTGAAATGCCTGAAGTTTTGACAAAAATGTTGGAAGTATCTGCAGTTTCTAGAAAGTTTGGCGGCGAGTAGGAAACGTCTATCAATGTAATACAATATATTTTATATAATGGACTGGTAATTGTGATATCATTCCCAGCCTGAGTGAAATGACAGTGTGATTGTAAAAGACATTTCTGTGATTAATTGCGCTGTCACGGGCTGACGAGGGGAGAACTGGCGGGAAGCATCTCTCCGCGGTGACGCAAGCTGTGAAACATGCCATTAGGGAAGCGGTGGTGGCGGAACGACGTCTGTGTGAACAATAATAACAAGTGACCGGCCGGACAGTGATAAGAAATGGCACTCCGTGCCGGGGGGGCCTCATACCCATCAATGCCATCCAGACCCGCAAGTCAGATGTTACAGGGAAATAATAATTCCGGGAGCACCTGGAATGGCAAATGTGTTTTATGATTGTCAGCCATCAGGGAGATGAGGAATCCCTGTGCAAAGATAAATGATCAACATCAACTAGAAAGAGGGGGATTGCAAAAAAGAGTGAGGAGAGGGGTGGGTGAAGAGGGGAAAAATGGGGAAAAAGAAGGGGCAAATAGGTGAAAAAGGGGGGAAGAGTGATAAGGATACAAGTGAGTGAAAAAAGGACAGAGAAACATCAGATGAGGTGTTAAAGAAAGGGGGCATGTAAGGGAAGCAAGTAATGAAGGGAGGAGGTAGACAGTATAGTAGAAGGGGTGGGGGAGTGATAGGGAAAAAAAGGCAAAAAGAAAAAAAAAGGGGAAAGAGGTAAAAGAAGGGCTGACATAATAAGATTGGGGAAAACAAGCACAAAAGACAAGAGGAGCACTACAAGGAGCCAATCAGTTCATGTGCTGACAACACTGATAGGAAGAGAGAGCAGAGTGACGAATATAAAAGCTCAGCTTTGTGCTGCTTCTCCTTTTAATGTCCAATCACAGTCTGGGGCAAGTACAGGATTACCTGGGTTTAGAGAGTGTGGCTTGGATGGTAATAGTAATATAAGGACATCTAGTGGCAGAATATAGGCATTGCAGATAAAATCTCTGGATTCACGCAGCAATAGCTGGCTTTGCTATGTTAATATTATTATTATTATTATTATTATTATTATTAATGAACAGGATTTATATAGCGCCAACATATTATGCAGCACTGTACATTAAATAGAGGTTGTAGATGACAGATAGATACAGACAGTGACACTGAAGTAGGAGAGGACCCTGCCTCATTAAATGGGTTCTTTATTTGTCTCTTGTAAATTATGGCTGGCTGACTTAAAAAATGTTGGCCACATTTTCCCAGTCTGATCAACTCACCACGTTGTCACTACACCTTCCCATTTAACTTTTAAACAGGCTGACAAAAATACTGGTGAAGGAGGACAGCGGCTTCCAATTCTGCCTCCAGCACTGACCAGGCCATTGTAAAAGCTCTATCTGTCTTTGCTCGGGGACACCTGGATGTGTTCTTCTTAGGTGAAATCTCCTAAAACAAACTATGCAGGCAAAGGACTCACTGATTACCTGGAGTGGAAAGAATTCATACAAATAAAATATTTGGTTAGACCCACAAATGCTCCCTTCACCTCCAAAATACTAAATGCTACAAATATTATTGTTGTATTGATGAACGGTCATTTTAAATGTTAAAGAGACCCTGTCATCAGACCATTTATCTCAATTCCTTGTGTATCGTTATTCAGAAGCCCTGAGAACGCTGTTGGGTCCCGCCATATGGGATGTGATCTCTGCAACCCCAGCACACTCAGAGCCCTCAATCAAATCATAATCTATAGTAGACTTCCTTTATACTATGGGGGTCCCTTGAAATAATGTTCAGGTCTTCAGGGACCCCTCCTAAAATGAATACATCCAATATAACAATACAATAGTGTGGTGATCAGTGGGAAGAATGTCTCTTACATTGCTGGCCAGTGGGAAGTTTCCCGTGTCCTATGAACCCCCCTGTCACTGTGCTAATTAGGAAAGGGAGGTAGAGGTGGGCATATACTGGGCCAGGGGTGTCAAACAAATGCACAGGGGGCCAATACTACATTCTGGGATTTGTAGTATTAGCAGTGCATGCATTGTCCACCGGCGGGCCAGCTCTAGTAGACATTTGGTAATATCGGTGCAGGCCTGAGTTTGACACCCCTGTACTAGATAAAGAGAACCTGCTGCTTTGTCCTGAATAGGGGGGCAGTATTAGAGTAAAGGTTATGTGTATGTGGTAAGGTCAGGGGTTAAATGTAGGTGAAAGATGTACAGGTAACATTTATAATTACACAGTATTTATATACCGCCAACATATTACACAGCGCTGTACCAACTCCATAGTCATGTGACTAGCTGTCCCTTAAAGGAGCTCACAATCTAATCTCCCTACCGTGGACATATGTCATTAAAACAGTCTAAGGCTAATATTAGAGGGAAGCCTAAAAACCTAATGGCATGTTTTTGGGGATGTGGAAGGAAACCAGAGTACCCGGAAAGCCGCAAACTCCATGCAGATATGCCCCAGCCAGGATTCGAACCTGGGAGCTGCAAAGGCCAGAGTGCTAACCACTGAGCCACCATGCTGCCCCTATTTATGTGGTAAGGTCAGGGGTCAGAGGTGAAGGCTTCGTATTAGAACGTATAGATTGTTATAGAAGGTAACACAGCTCTGTGAGTACATTGGAAATGCTGATATGTGATTGGCTGATGTTAGGCAGCACAGACATTCTTAGAGTCTGACTGAGCTGTCATCTGCTCAGATGTTTTCTTTTAGCAATCCCCTTGTCCCCATGGAGACGACGCCGAACTCTCCCGACCAATCAGAGCTACTCAACGTCATGAGAATCCAGCCCTTTACAGCACACGTGACCCGGAAAAGAAAGAAAAATGGCGACTGAGAGGGTGCCGTGGCTCGTGGTGGGGGGAGGAATCGCTGGAGTTACCTGTGCCGAGCAAGTGAGGAGCCGGCTGGGTCATGTGACCAGTGTCTGTGTGTTGCCGCAAGGTGTCACGTGACAGAAGTATTAGGGTCAGGGAGTTTCCCCAATAGGACACACAAAAAGTTTTGGCTTTGCCTTTGCTTCTAGAGATTGGAGTGGTGAATGGTTAGCTTTGTGACTGAATATTATTTCTGTTTGTGTTTCCTCATTAGGAGATTTCCGCTTACTGCCCAGCCCTGTGACACTCATACATGAAATGCACGGGGTCCTGGGGAATTCTCATTAGGGGCAGAAAGGAATAAAAAGTTTTAACAACTAATGCTATGTATTGTAATACATGTTACATACAGGGGCCCTGTTACTGGGGCCCTTCAGACAGGAAAATATCCAACCATGGGGGGAGCATGTGAGCAGAATGCAGATCTCAGGGTGAAGGTTTGATCACATGAGAGAGGAGCTTACATGGGGTTTACCGCTCTGGTTTTGGTCATGTGACCAGGGCCTTGGCATCAGTCAAATGATCTTCATTAAATGTATTCATGAGTGTTCAGGTACATAAATGGACCACTCTACCTGACTGTAACAAGCGGGGTTCTTCTGTCTCAGAAGGAAATTACTTTTTGTGTTGTCTCCAGAAAGCAGACTGTATCTGTCTCCTTCTATTTTCTTCCTGGTTGGAACCTGAACACATTGTCCTATACCTTTAGTCATTTCAAGGCCAGAGTCAGAGCAAAGACTGTTCCTCCTCCTATAATCCCCTCCTGGCTAGAGTCAGATCGTAAATTGTCCCGCCCTCAGCTCTACTCATGGGTGGAGTCAGAACATATATTTTCCCACCTTTATCTCTCCTTGTGGGTGGAGTCAGAACATAGATTGTCCCACCCTCAGCTCTACTCATGGGGGGAGTCAGAACTTAGATTGTCCCACCCTCAGCTCTACTCATGGGGGG
>NC_092859.1:21924656-21925266 GCF_032062135.1 Pyxicephalus adspersus
CCCTCAGCTCTACTCATGGGTGGAGTCAGAACGTAGATTGTCCCACCCTCAGCTCTACTCATGGGTGGAGTCAGAATGTAGATTGCCCCGCCCTCAGCTCTACTCATGGGGGGAGTCAGAACGTAGATTGACCTGCCCTCATCTCTCCTGGGAGGGGTAAGAACAGACTTCACTACCCTCAGCTCTCCTGCTGGGTGGATTCTCAACAAGATTGTCCTTTACCCATCAGCTTTCCTCCTGTGCGGAGTCATAGCACTGACTGTACCTCCCCCTCATAGGTGGGGTCATATACACACATTTATTTAGATATTTTCTATTCCCCAGCTGGCCGTGCAGTTCTCAGAAAACGACATCTACCTGCTGACTGCGGCTCCCCTTATTAAAGCCGCCACCAATGTGAGACAGGTGAGAAGCTGCACATTGTATATATAAACCTTGTGATCTCTCCTGTTCAACTCCACCCAGAAATTAACTTTTCTCCCTGCTTTAGGTGTCCCGGACTTTGGAGGAGTTCAGCGTGGAGGAACAGGCCAGCAGCACACTGGAGAGACAACACCCCAACATCAGAGTCATCAGTTCTCCTGTCAAAGAATTAAAGGCAGCACAGCAG
>NC_092859.1:21927759-21929928 GCF_032062135.1 Pyxicephalus adspersus
GGACTTCTGAGTGTTGAGGCTCCTGGAATACTATGTGCAGTATGTGAAGTATCTGCAGTACCTCAAGGTCTCCTTTTACCATGAGCAGCGTGTTCTTGTTATCCGATCAGATTCTGATATCATTTGATTGCAGGAAGTGATAACAGAAGATGGAAAGCATTACATCTATGACAGGCTGTGTCTGTGTGCCGGAGCCAGACCAAAACTCATTGTGGACGGTAACCCCTATGTGCTGGGGATACGCGATACAGACAGCGCTAAGGTATGTGATAGCTGCATGAAGGTTTATAATACCATATTAATAATAAATGCTGATTGGCTGTGTGATACACAATGTATGGGACTCCCTAAAGAGCAACCCTATTATCAACACCAGAGATTATAAAAATAGTAAAGTTCCTGCACTCCAATCCATTAAAAGTCCCCATAAATCGGAAAAGTCTTACAAGACCCCATTGTAAAGAGGGCAGCAGACACCCCTCTTGCAGATATGAGAAATATTTTATTTTTGTTTCCATGTCAAAAAGTTTTTATGATAGTGTAGTGGCATTTACCTGCAAAGGCCTAACTTTCTGGGTTTTGTTTGCAAAGCTGAGTGGGAGTCTGTAGAAGTCACGATTGTAATTATTCAGTGAGTCGGGTTTTGTTTTTTTGATTGGAGATTCCTTAGAAATTTCAGTTCTGTTTTTTAGTGATTCTTAATGACGGTTGTGTATGTGAAGCTACTGCCCCCTGGGTGGTATGACCTGAAATAACAAGTTTTATTCTACATTTTAGACATTTGGATATAACTTATGTTTTGTATAAATAAAGATATATATGTATTTACACAGGTTGGGTCTATAATGTATACAGATAATAATAGTGTGTGACTATGGTTGGGATGTTGGATTGTAAGCTTTTCTGGTATCATAGTTGATGTGACTGGCTCAGTAGCTCTGTACACCTGTACAGAATATGACAGAGATTTATACCTGTATATTTATATTCATATGTGACTAAATATATCAACTTTAACATTCTTTTCTTTCTGCATTTCAGACCTTCCAGAGTCACCTGGCCAAGGCTAGGCGTGTGGTTGTAGTCGGTAATGGCGGCATTGCTTTGGAATTGGTGTAAGAGTTCTTTTATGTCATTTCAGTACTCACAGATATTATTGACTATTAGCAGATGTTACATTACCAGTAAACTGATTTCAATCCAGCCTGTGAAATTTCCATTTGGGGCTCTCCATGGTGCTGAAATTTATGTTTTTAAACAGTTTCAGCATTTAGAAGACACATGTGAAAACTTTTTAAATAATTATTTAAAATAGAAAAAAATGTCTGCTGTCTAGACGAACCTATTTCACATGGGGGAACCCTTGAAATAACTTTCAGGTCTTCAGGGACCCCCTGTTATAAGTACTGTATCCACAGATCTCTGTACATCAGTGTGGTGGCCATAGGGAAGAATGTCACCCTCATAGAAAGCCTCATTGGTGTCAGCTAAACTAACCTGAGGGATTCCAAATTGCTAATTTCTCAATGAACCCCTAGCAACCTTTTAAATAGTATGGCACGTGCAACTATCAGGTCCTCTTCAACATGATAGAAGACAGAAAAATATAAACTGTCCTTGCCATAGTGCTGATAACAAGAGACTAGCACTCACTACTATGTGGACTTGTGAGAAGAGGAGGACGAGTGAGTGACATCCTACTGTGTTTTCCTCCATAGAAAAGTGCATCCATCATCCCTGCTCTGGTGTTCATCAGTTTGCCAAATTAGATTGATGAACAGGGGGGAATCACTGTAGACATTCTAGATTTTCATCACATAGCTTTAGCTGTGAAAACGGCATAATTATAGGAGCAAATGAAACAAATATGTAACTCTTGCTCTTTTATTAACCCTTTAAAATAACATAATTGTTTGATTCACTGTTTACATATTGTTTCCCAGTCAGTGAAATTGGGCCTTCTTCGCTTCCCTGCAAGAGACCCTATTTTCCAGAAGTAAGAGAATGGCTATGATTACAGTGTTCTCCCCAGCCCCTTTTAGCTGGGCGCACCACCTGGTACTTTTCAGTAACCACCCAGTGTTTTTTTTTTGTGCCACCACTTGGCTACAAATTCTTCCCACCTGAACTAAAATCATTTCTGATGACCTTATACTGATGAGTGGAGTA
>NC_092859.1:21932066-21936146 GCF_032062135.1 Pyxicephalus adspersus
ACATTTTGTTATGTGGCTGGCAGCAGCAAGGATGAATAACTTTTATCAGTTTTGGAAACCTGTAGAAAGGTATTTCATTGCAGATTTGCAAAATCTTGTAACAAAATTCCAGTTTTCCATCAGTAAAGATTCCTTGTTGTCAATGCTCTTGAAATTTATTTTTTATCCATCGGGGATAAATTAGGTTTACTGTAGATCTCATAAAACAGTTCCCTGATGTCATTGCCTCATCTACGTGTTCTGTTTGGTTATTTTAGAGAGTGAGGAGTCCCGTCTAGGCAGTGCGCTGGGGCCTGACTGGCACGAGGGGATGAATCTGAAGGCTACACAGGAAGTGAGTAGACCATCAGTGGGGCATTATCCTTTTGGCAGCCATTTGTGGTGTGGTTATCTTATTTTTCTTTCACCTACAGTTCTCCCGCTGTATACACATAGAAATGGAGTGTGAGGTACAGAGGATCCTCCTGTCTGATGAATTCAAGCAGTTGAATGTCCCAGCTCAGGCTGTCCCACGTGGGAATGCTGCACAGAACATCTCCACCTCTAACACAGGCAAGTGAAATAAATAAAGACACATCAAGCAAATATTAAAATGAATTCTATAAATGCAGTAAACCTCTTTGTGGGAAGGGAGCACACATTTCCCTTGTCCTGGTCTTGCTTTTTGCAGTTAGTACATAATATTCTAGCGCCTGAGGAAAAGTCGTGTGACAATGTAACCAAGTCTTTTTTTATATTGACTTCCCCACTTCTGAAATTAGGCTGCTTAACGGTGATCCAGATTGACTCGAGGTGGATTTTACCTGCAAATACTAATCCCGAGTCACACTCAGAAGTTTTAAACTAAAAAAACCCACTTACCTTGCTCTGTTGTCATCCCCCGTTGTCCTGCTGGTCCCCGCAGGTCCTAGGGACACGTCTTGCTCCTCCTATCTCCAGCCGCACAATGCAGAGATGTTCCCCGGTTTCCCGGTGACGTTGATGCATGCATCCATGCAGGAGGGTGGATCAGTGGTAAATTCAAATGATTTTTTATTGGATTCAATGCAAAATAGCTGTATTGAGTCTAATACAAAGAAAGTTTCATATAATATATATAATTATATGTAAGTTATATTATAATTATAAATATATGTGCTACTGTACATTTACATTACATGTTTAACTATTTTTTTTTCCAGATTTTTGTGTTTTTTTTTTTTTTATTTAAAATTTATTATTAAATAGAAAAAATATTGGACATATTGGGGTGAGTTATGCCTAAGAATTATAGCCTACAATGTACAATGAATTTCCATGCAAAAAAAAGTTAACACTTTTTGCATGGAAATTTGGATGGAATTAGAATGCTGGGGAGGTTAAATAGTGCTCAGTGGGGCTGCCATTGCCATTCCCCTGCAATTCTCTGCTACAGCTGCAGCTATTGGTTATTAAGCCTCCTCTGTTGTTACTTTGGCTCAGACAACTGCAGCGACAAAGCAACCCCTCATCATATTCTTTTACAGGGCATAAAACATGCAATGAGGCAGATATCATATGCAGACAAACATGTATGGAAAAATCATGTAAATTGCTTTCATTTATCTAGCAGCTCAATTATACATTTTATTTACAGCTGGGAAAACTTCCCAATGGAACATCCCTTGTTCTTTATACTAACATCTTCCTCAGAGCTTGATAAATGTCAGGAAGCACTCCTACTGGATTGGGGGTTGTTGGGAAATACAGCTGAGTTCATGAGCACAGAGTAGCCACTTGATTAACAAAAATGGGCATTCCCAATCATTTTCCATCAAAAAATCCACCAGGTATTGAAAATGTTTTTAGCTTTTAATTTTTGTTAGGTTTGATGTTTTTGGTAAATCTGATGGCTAATATGTTGAGGATGTAAATTAGGGTATGGCCACTTTTATCCTGACTGCTCTGAGGGTTCCTAAAAACACTGTTGATATGTAAAATACCAAGTTTCAACTGGTAGCTGGAAGTTGCTATTTACATTTTCACTGTTTTTTGAAAGCTTTCAGGGTGCTTAAGAGGTCTTGACAATGAAAATGTTGATGCCTGCCTCTTGCTTCATTGGTTACTTTTATGGTAACTTTGCTTTAAGTGTCTTAGCAGCAAAGCAGAAAATGTTACTATGTATAAGATGGATGATACAGCTCTGCACACTCAGGTGTCTCCCGCACATGATTTGTTACACGCATTACCATTACAAATGTTTTCTTGTGTTTTCCAGCAGAATGGCCGGTTTATGTGGAACTGACAAATGGAAAACTGTATGGCTGTGACTTCATTGTCAGTGCTACAGGAGTGGTACCAAATGTAGAGCCGTTTCTTCCTGGAAATAGCGTAAGTGAAGTGAATATTTTAATAATCCCCTGTACACTGTATGATAATCCTTCCAAGAACACAGGAATCTGAAACACAACGTACTAATGTTTTCATGGTGAATAGACCTTGAAATTATTGCTCTCCAAAGTTCTTTCTCACAGTATTGGTGTCCATTAGGTTTCTGTGTTGATTTTTCTCATGTAATCCTTTTGCAGTTTGAAATTGGGGAAGACGGAGGGTTAAAGGTGGATGACCACATGCGGACATCAGTGCCCAATATTTATGCTGCTGGTGACATCTGTACTGCGGCCTGGACACCAAGCAATCTCTGGCAGCAAGTACGTTTTCATCCACCAGGCACCTAAAAATAATTTCTGATTTTGTAACTGTGGAGAAGTGACACTAAAAAGCAGCACAAGTACGACCCCACTGCAAATATCTAATAATGTCTTGTCTTATAGATGAGGTTGTGGACGCAGGCACGGCAGATGGGCTGGTATGCAGCAAAGTGTATGGCGGCCGACCACCTGGGAGAGAAGATTGAGATGGATTTCTGCTTTGAACTCTTTGCACACGTTACCAAATTCTTCAACTACAAGGTGGAGATAAAGCCATTCTATTTCTACAGCCCAACATAGCATATGCATGTAGTGTTAAAGCAGAGATGGACTTGTCACTAATTATAGTTAGCATGTTGAATTACAGAATGTTTTCTGTAATTACAGAATTACAGAGAATGTTTCTCCTAAAATCTGTAAAAAAAAGACTTTTATAAAATGGTAGTCATTCAAGATTGATAGAACAAACTAAACAAAACATTCCTCTAAAAACCTAACTTCAGACCAACAGCTGTATGCATGTATGAGAGCTGTTTTACCACTGAATATTATAGGCATGCAAAAGAACATCCAATAGCTACATGGATTTTCCATGTTTTATATTCACATATATACTGTATTGTAACTGTGGGTAATATTTGTTTCAAATTTGTTCTGCTATCGGATGAACTTTACATCATAACAAGCAAAACATAGAAATACTATGTTATGCTTGCTGTAAGATATATGTAACTTTACTCTGATCCTATACATCTCCCAGTTGCACAGAGTAATATTATTATTATTAATAATAAACAGGATTTATATAACCCCAACATATTATGCAGTGATGTACATTATTGTGTATTAAATAGCGGTTGCAAATGACAGACAGTTACAGACTCTGTTACTATTTTTGATATAAATACATACTTTTTGTAATGAACATAATGTTGAGGGTGTGCTAGCTACTGTTTTGTAATCATAGCTGTGGTATATTATAAAAAGTAAATATTTTTTTTACTTTGTATATTAAGAAAGCAAGACTTTCATACTAATTTTGTTAAAACTCTGTGTTTCTTTTCAGGTGATTCTGTTGGGGAAGTACAATGCACAGGGCTTGGGTTCAGACCATGAACTGATGCTGCGCTGTACCAAGGGACTGGAGTATGTCAAAGTGGTGATGCAGAATGGCCGCATGGTAGGGGCAGTACTCATTGGGGAGACAGACTTGGAAGAGACATTTGAAAACTTGATGTTAAATCAGATGGACCTATCCGCATATGGAGAGGATCTGCTGGATCCAAATATTGACATTGAAGATTATTTTGATTAGAATGTAAAATGGAATTAGGAGCAGGAATTTAAAATCCATTTTTGGATGCATGGAGAAAGTGTGCAGGACACACAAAAGGATCGAGTCTTTACAAAA
>NC_092859.1:21936854-21944505 GCF_032062135.1 Pyxicephalus adspersus
GGGTTGTCTACCATTATGTAAAGTAAAAATTCTCAGTTTAGGTACTCTTTGAAGGGCCAGCTTCCAAAATGGATGTATATGTAAATGTATACATTGCTTGTACACAAACTGCAACCTGTACGTGCAAGGGCTGGAGAAAACTCTTTGCAACAAGTTGGTAATGCTGAGCATTTGTGAACATGTTGACTGCTTGCAGTGACCTTGAGCACACATGGAGATTGGGAGTTGTGCCTTCACTAACTGCATGGTTCCAGGTCAGTGTCTCAAATCTTTTAGAGTTCCTGGCAGTTTAGCATTTTCAGGGAGCTTATGAATAAAAGCTTCCAATTTTTTCTCATGGCAGGTGAGAAAATGTAACAAAGCAGAGCAATTTTCTCCCTAAATCTCCTTGGGCTCTATTTATAAAGCAGGGAATCAATTTTAAATAAATTAAGCCTATTGCGTCTTGTTGTCATTGTTTGCCTTTTTTGTTTTAGAGATGTGTGAATTCTACACCTTATTCTAAAGGCTGATGAAAAAAATACCTGGATTTGGTGTAATGTGTAAGAATGGTAATGTTCAAGATGAACACCTGAGCTTCATCATAGGACAGCTTGCTTTCCCCTGTATTGCACAAAGGAGGACACAGCCAAATGTTTTTTTGTGCTTGATGGGTAGTTTGTATGTGGTCAGAGGTGACCCTCTCATGCAGCAACAGCTCACTCCCAAGTTATTTTGACCAGAAACAAGCATGTTGTACAAAGTTTTTAGACTCCCAGTTGCATTTTATCATTCACAGTGATGAAATTCATTTCTAAACAGTTACACCCTGACCTTTAAAGCACCTCAGCAATTGCAGTTGTCATATGTCATTTGCTTAATTAGCTAGGTATCAGATATTGACTTCTGGGAATGCTTTAGGTGATTAACACGCAAGCTGCACTTGCACTGTGGCCAAGGATTTCATCACAAATTCTGCAGCCAAGAAGCCCGCTTATCACCAGACCATACAATAATTACACACAATCAGATTTTCTCCAAAATATGTTTAATAGAAAACCATGCAGAGTTTGTAGAGAGACATAATATATTAAACCACATATTCAATCATCTCTTCCAACACTAATACACGAAACTCATCTGCATGGACATTTGTACAGATCAGAATCAGGTTCTTTATATCAGACTGTGCCAGCAGCTGATCTATAGTATGGATTCACAGCACTAGAACTGTGACAGATGACCTAAACATGAATCTTTTACTACTCAAAGAATACATTACACAATCTTCAGTAAGTAAATAGTAGTTTTTTGTGTTCAACAAAGTGCACTGCCTCACCTTCCACTAGAAGGGGTGCTGTGGGAAGCAGAATTCCTAGCCCTAGCATAGCACCTGGAACCAATACCTCCTCTGAACATGCATAACACAACACCCCCATCAAGGAAAATAATGGAGGGCTTATAACAAGTCAATTCAGTTTAGTAGCTTTGCTTTGAACTGTCCATCCCACATTGACCTCCCTTCCTGGCCACATTCAGTCAGATGTTAATACCAGACACTTTATTCTACATGGACCTCCAGCATGTTTAAACATTTTATACTAGCCTACATCAGCATTTCCCAATCCTAGGGTTCCTTGAGCCATGAGCAATTGGTGCCTCTCAGGTTTCCCCTTGACACCAATGATCTTTTTGGCTATTTGTAGGGTATAGTAATGTAAGATATAGTAATGATAGCAGGGGTTCCTTAAGACCTGTCTGTTATTTATTTCAAGGGTTTCCCAATTTTCAAAAGGTCCAGAAAGGCAGCCCTACATTAAGTGTAGTTTGAAAATCTTTGTGTTTAATGCTGGAATTGTTTATGATAACTTTTGATTTTCCAAACCAGATTCATAAATCTGATACTTTTAAACATGGTTTGAGAATTATTTTTTTTTTCAATATTGTATAGGCCTTATGCAATAATGCCACAAAAGCCATGAGCACATTCTGTCGAAGTAGAGGAATCTATTGTGTAGAACAGAAAAAACATAGATAAATGACAAGTGACTATATGAGTGAAGTAGATACACTCAAGTATGTTATAATGGAAGCTTGATGGACTTTCAGGTTCAGCATAAAAAAGGAAAAAATCTGCCGAAATTAAAGTTGAATTGATTTCCTCTTCTAGATGGAAATCAGGAGATCCTGAATAAGGGTGGCTCTACTATTATAACAGATGATCTGGAGGATAAATCACCTGCAATGCGCCACTGCATGGTGGATGTCCTTTGAGCAAAGATCTCGCACATTCCTCAGTCAATGAGAATGGCTTCCTCTTTGACCAATTTACTTTTTTTGGCTCCTGAGCCATCAGCACTTTTCGTCCTTTTGTGTTCAGCACTTCTCTTCGTAGGTTTAGACTTTGAGGACTCTGATGAACTTTTGTCGGATGTTTTGGACAAAGATGGAGATTTTATCTGTGAATGAAATTGTAATCAGGATTTAGAAATGAGTTTAAGCAATTAGCAAATTACAAAGACTGTCAACTATGTCAAGAGAACAATATAAAAAGAAAACAGAAGTCTTGGGAGCTTTGCCAAATAGAGGACAAGGGACTAGTCACCAGTATTGCCTGTGGTCTCCCTGCAACTGTTTTTCTCCATTAAAAACTTATCCTGACTTATCTCTGCACTGTGTCTCAATAGGGGGAGCCATCTTGGTAAAGAAAGGGCTTTGCTTCCTTCAGAATTGGAATTCCATTGAAATATTGTGGAGGGTTTAAAGCTCATGCAAAGACAACTGCAATATCTTGACTCCAAATACATTTTGTATGTATAAGTCTTGAAAAATTGTATGCAGTGGATGTCAGAAACTGGTTGCCAGTAATGTATAATCACTTCTGCTAAAGAGAAAACTACCAGCTTATGAGGTTAAGGGTGAACTTTTTTCACAGCATTCCAGAATTTGAAGCAAAGTGCCCTGCACATGTGTACTGACAATATACCCAGAGATAGGGGAAGTGGCAATATCACAGCTCTGATTTATTAGCACTGGAGAGTATCATTTAAAATGATATATTTGCTGCACATTGAACTCAAAGTTTTGCAAATAGAATGACTGCCAACAGGTAGTTAATCTCAAGTTACTATGACTAAGGCTACGTACACACAATATATAATTGTCGTTGGAAAGGATTTTTCACAGTCCTTCCCCAAGGACAAAAGACTGAAATGTGCATGAACGATTGCTGTACATACAGCGCCATTCTGCTCTATGGAGGGGGGAGGACAGAGTGGCACCCTGCTGTGCTTTCTTCCTTTTACTTGTATTGCAGTTGTTCATGGATTCACTAGGAAGAATTCATAGACATCTAAATGATACCTCTCCAAAACATGGGGCTGCCATTGTCTAAAAATGCTAATGGCTGCAATAATATCAGAGTTGGAGATACAGAAATATTATATAAGGAGATTTGATTTTATGTTCTGCACACTTGTTCTCTGTCAGAAAATATTGAGACGAGGGCTACAGCCAACTAGAATTTCCAGAGAGGTTAGCAATAGAAGCCCTCTCTTCTTCCCAGCTCCCAGAGAGGAGTGCACCAAGCCTCAGCTTTCTCTTTATATTCCCATGACTTTGAAGCTCTCGGCCTATAGCAGATGATCTGCTTATTTTTTTCCAAATGTGGAAAGCAAAATAATTACCTGCCCGTCCACTCTCCTGGTAATAATTCTCCATCGATTTGCTCATTGAGTGATGAATGACAAACCTCACATCTGGTTTATCAATTCCCATTCCAAATGCCACTGTGGCCACAACCACCTGAAGGAAATGAAAAAAAAAATAGGGTCAGGCCATAAAAAAAGAGTTCCAAGTAGTATTGCTGCAGTCACATAAGTTTTGAGCACCCCACTGGTTAAAGCTCCCTACCGTTCAAAATGTTTTGTTAATCATACCACACTAAAATTTTTACACTGTAACACCAAGTGAATATACTGCAATAACCAGATTGTACCTGGATCTTATTTTCAGTCCAGTAGGTGTGGACTTTTGTCTTGTCACGTGGTTCCATGTTGGCATGATACGTTCCTGCTCGAATTCCCAGTTTCTGTAAACTCATGGTGACTTGTTCTGAATCTTTTTGAGAGAAACAGTATACAATACCTGGAGAAAAGGGGAAATTGGGAAAATATATAATCAAATAATTGTATAAAGGAAAGAAAACACATCAGAAAACAAAAAGAAGTCATCTCTGTCTCACCAATATACACACCTGAAAAAAGCATGCAGGTAACTGCAGCCCTGAACTGAAGCACTTAACTGACCACCTAAGCTACATATTTATTCTGGGTCAGCGCTTCAGAAGTATTTAAAGCAGAAGTTTAGAACAAAAACCAGATAAACCGTATATTTAAAAATCAGTTCAGAAGTGGCAGCTTATATAACATCCCAGTGCCCTTCAAAAGTCCCCTTTGATAAAATAATGATAATACCAAACCACATATAAGTAACTGGTATTTTTTAGCATAGCATTAGTAGATGTCAGAAGCCAGAGCAAAAAATAAATAAACAGGATGTTTAACATGACCTTCATAACTATCAATTCAATTACAGATGTATCAGATCTCTAGCAGTAGAATAGGTGTGTCATTACCAGATTGCCCCTTGTACCGGCAGTTGATCAGTTTTACAATATCCTCTATAAAGTCATTGGTGCTTGAAGGCTTCAGCCGGACCTGAAAAATAATGTTGAGAGAACCTTTCAATTTAAATTCTGAAATGCTATTTTGGTAGAGTCAATGATTAAGCCTAGCACAGAACAAACAATAGAATCAAGGTGTTATAACGCTGGAAATGTCACTTTCACTTCGCTCTTTTTTTTTTTTTAGTAGTAGCCTGGATTTGTATGGTTTAAACTTTTAATGCAGTGCTTGGTATGCAGGGGGTACCGTGCTTGTTCTACATCCTCAGCATAGTAATATGAAGAAGCACAAGTCTCAATGTGAAGGTGTTTGGCTGACCACAGTTGAGTGGGTAAGGTCTGAATATGGTGGTATGGAATAATTATTTCAGTATTGGCCAGAATTAAAACAAACACTTAGACTCTTATACCTCATAGTACAAGTTGGGTCTATTGAAGGAGGCAGTAAAGGTGATTGCCTTCTGAACACAGAGAATTTTCTGAGCATCCTTTAAAACATGGCTGGTTGCTGTGGCGGTCAGACCAATCAGAGGGGCATTGGGAAATTGACGTTTTAGGATACCTAGCAGCTTGTAGTCTGAAAAACACAAATGTCAAATAAAAATAAGATCCTTGCAGGTCCATCATACCCGTAACCCTTGATAGGGCATAAATATGTCTGAGCATTAACATCTAGTGGTGGGATGAGGCTACATAATCATAAAAATGATGTCTGCAACTTTCATTCACACTTAACAAGCACAAAAAACAGGGAAAAACAGATCCAAAACCAATTAAAGTTGCAAACATCATACATTTTATTTTTTTAATCAACGTGTGCCTGTTTTATGGTAACAAGACTCTAAAGAGGACCTGTACTGTAAGGCTCTGCCTAAAAAAATGCAAATAGGGGACAGAGTACTAGTTACAAGTATTGCCTAATTTTTTTTTTGTGTGGAAGTGGCCATCATGGTAGGGGCAAGGCTTTGCTTCCTTATGTCAGAGCTGCCCCCTAAAGATTGGTAAACTAATACGTGATGGGATAATTAAAGAGGTGGAGGAAACACAGCTTCAAAAGAAGGGAGATTTTGCTCTGCAGGTTTTCTGATGATTTTACCAAATCTCACACCATATCTTGTGAGACTGTCACTCAGCAGAAGCAGCAGGGTCTTAACATTGCAGATTTACAGTTACAAGGAAACAGAAAAAGAGTGACTAGGTACAGGAAGTTCTTTGTTGGTTATTAATAGCAATTCCAGAAAAATATTTGGCTCAGGTATAGTTGGCAGTTCTTGATGTTTCCTATACTATAGTAAATCTTTACTATTTGCACTCACGGGTACTTTAGGTGATATAAAGAACAGCTGCATACCATCAACCTTTTTATGTCACAAGTTTTCATAAGCAGCAACACTGAACTTCTCACCTGGTCGGAAGTCGTGTCCCCACTGACTGCAGCAATGAACTTCGTCTACTGCAATTCTTGCCAGTTGCCCGGCCTGATAGGCCTTCTCCAGCCGTGACATGAACAGTTTGCTCTTGGCAATTTTCTCCGGTGTAACATAAATAAGTTTCAGCTGTGAACTGCGGTTAATCATCTCGCCGTGCACCCATTTCACATGTTCCTGAGGTGGACACAACCAGAAGAACAACATCACTTACTGGATTCTATAAAAGCACATATTTCGATGGACGACACCGACTGTACACACGGCAGATTTTCGCCCGATAATTGGCCGATGCCGATTATTGGGCGATAAAAATCTGACGTGTGTACGTAGCTTAAGAAATGGCAAAAAACCCGGGTACTGTTTGATCAAATGTTTATACTCCACTTTAATTAATACAATTAATACAAGATCGTACAACTCAGTAGACCCCAGGGAGTGCCATCTACTATCAGCACTCTATGGTATCTCTAGCTTATAATTTTACCCTACTTTACCCAGATTGTCACATGACCATTACTAGCCAATTATTGACTGTATGGCAGTTTCAATACAGGATACGCAAGGGATACAATCATATGTGAACTGCTCAGTAACTCCAGCTATTAAGTAGCAGTTATATTTCTCAGCTCATTTTAAAAAACTGCTACAAAAGTTAAAGGATAACTACATTTTAAAAAAATGCAAGATATATCTTTTACTTTTGGTAAAAGGAATAAAGGCCAGACTCTTTCTGAATCAGTGTATTTTTTTTTATAACAATTCTATCCTGTTGTTACATTGTATTTCAACATTGCTACTTTACATGTAAAGGAAATTCAGAAGGCTGATCATTCTGACCTTTGGAGCACACAGCTGGCAGCTGGTAACACAAACTTTTCCCACCACCAGTTGGCATTATGAGGAAAACGTCTCTCCCAGCCATTGTGGCATTTATAGTTTCCAATTGTAAGTTTCGAAAGTTGTCCAGCTGGAACGAATTGCGCAGCTCCTCCCTCACCTTCTGCGACCAGACAAAGTCTGATAAAAGAAAATTACAACGTCAGTGTGAAAGTGATCTTACAGTTAGAGCCCAGTTATTTACTAAAAGAATCTTGTAAACCTACTCTGACAACAGTCATTCTAATGTACAGGATGCACTAAAGTCATATGACACATTGTCCTGTGTGTCTTTTACAACCACACTCATTATCCAAACAGAGTAGCAGATTTGGCCATGATCATATCCAAAGACATCATCAACCCAAAAGAAATAGGCCTGCAAGGCTACACACACATACAAACCATCAGCTATGTCAGCTTTTATGCAGTCTGTGCTTTCTGCTTACTGGAGCACTGATTGAGCTTTCCTGTAACTTTTTATTAATTTTGTCAGTCTTGATCGGACTGGTTAAAATCAATACAGTCTCTGCAAGATTTATCCTTAAATCACAGCAGATTTTCAAGACTTAAGTATGGACAGTCTGACATGAAGGTATAAGTACTGATCATGTAAAAATCATAATACAACACATAAAAACACTGTGGGTTTATTTTGAAAGGTAGAATATGAATAGAGTTT
>NC_092859.1:21945505-22012907 GCF_032062135.1 Pyxicephalus adspersus
GACTCTATTCCATTCTTTGTCTAGAACTTTTTTCCTCCATTGCTTAAGGACTCTGCTCCTTTCTCTATCTAACTCTCCTCTCCTAAAATTTTCTGCATTGCTGGAGGACTTTGCTCCTTTATCTAACTCTCCTCTCCTGAAATATTCTGCATTGCTGGAGGACTCTATTCCATTCTCTGTCTAGCACTTTTTTTCCTGAAATACTTCCACTACTGGAAAACTCTGCTCCTTCCTCTATCTCTTCTCTCCTGAAATACTCTGCACTGCTGGAGGACTTTGCTCCTATCAGTTCACTTCTTCTAATCCATTACATATCACCAAGTCTTCTGGGAGACCAGAACCCATTCAGTTCGGTCACGCAGCGGGAAAGAATGAGCTTCTCTTGGCATTAATATAAAACATAACTATCCCATTGTCAGCAATCATTTATTTTGTGTAAGGGACCTGGATGTGGTATTTATCCAGGTCTGGCACAATGACAGCCAATGACATACCTGTCAGATCATCAGATTCCATGTTCTCTTCAAGAATTGAGTCCCTGTAAGGAGAACAGCGGAGAAGCAGAACTGTCAGCATCAGCAATATATATATTTTTTTTGTAATTCATATAAACAATAAAGCTCCTGCATATCCAGTCCCCACTTATTATATCCCATGGGGCAGACAGCAGAAGAGGATATTTACAGTACAGGTAGTCCCTGAGTTAAGGACATCCAACATACAGACAGACGACTCCTAGATACTAATGGGGCTTCCCTGCTAGTTTGTGTGCAGGAGAAGGCTTGATGGAGGGGCGAGGGCAGTTCACATGACTTGCAGAAGAAATCTTTAGCTCTTCTGCAGCCTCTTGTAACTCTTTATTGACCAAGACAAACTCTGCAGTTGTTTTTTTTTTTTTTTTGCTTTGTTTGTGATTAGCTCACAGTGAGGATTTTATACAGTAACTGACACAATGCTGCCTAATAATATGTTAAGACAAACATTTGTCCTAATTGAATTTATTGAAATAATGTACCTGGTCCGACTTGCATACAAATTCAACTTAAGAAAATACTTACAGTCCCTATCTCATATGTATCCCGGGGACTACCTGTACATCAAATAGGGTGCGATTTTTTTAAAGCGCTTCAGAACTGAAGAAGACAGACTATCATGGAAAAACCTGGGTGATCCAGTAAACGTGGAATAGATCTGGTCTAGGATTGAAAATATTTACAAATGTGACTACTCCACCCTGATCCTTTGGGCAAGTTAGAAGAAAACCTAAGAGATTCTTTGGATCTGTAAATGCAATCATCTACTTATCGATGTCAGCCCACTCTCTCAGCTGTTATAAATCCTAATAATACATTTCACTTATTTGCTTCTTTTCATTTAGGTTTTATTATTACTTCTATATTATTATTAATAATAATAATTTCCAGTATTTTTATGGCACCAACATATTACGCAGTGCTGTACATTAAATAGTTGTTGCAAATGACAAACAGATACAGACAGAGACACAAGAGGAGGGGAGGACCCTGCCCTGAAGAGCTTACAATCTAGGTGGGGGAAGCAGGACACAATAGGAGGGGAGATATGTAGTGAAAGGAAGTAGTGAGGGTTTAAGAGATAGAAGGCTGCTTCCTTCCTGTCTCCAGCCACCAATAGCAGCAAATTCTATAAAAAATCTGAAATAATACGTTATGTCAACAGCATGGGGCCCTAGATAGGATGTGGCCCTATACACCAGCCTGTGGCCCCTAAGAAGGCTATTAACCTCTTACTACAATATCACAGATGCTCTTTATTGCAGGCTTTTAGTATGAGGAGATAGAAGTGTCACGCACAACAACCAAGGCCCTTTTCCTCGCCAGGGAAAGGGCCCCGTTGTCATAGGTAACAAAAAGTCATCACCCCACAATACACTCACCTCCGACACCATCCGGTCCTTCTCTAGCCAATTACATCACGCGCCTTCCCTCGCGTCACCTCTGCGCCGCGTCCTGATTCGTCGCCCAGCCGGCACCGATCTGCATTTGCATTGGTTTCAAAGGAGACAGAGGTCTGGTCGCGCTTTGATAGGCTATAGAATGAGTCGCGTCATGATTGGCTGAAAGAGCGGCGCTGCGCTGCGTGTTTCCGGAAGACGTGGCCGCCGCTTCATCCGAAGACCGAGACAGATAGAGAGAGCGGAGAGGAAGACACGCCCACTGCCGCCCGGAGCATTGGACACACCCACAGTCACCCGGAGAGCAGGAGACATCCACCGCCACCAACATGATCTCCCTCACAGACACCCAGAGTAAGAAATACCGGGAGGATATGTATTGTGTGTGACTGGCCCCTTATCACATGTATAATAATATTAAACAGGATTTATATAGCGCCAACATATTACGCAGCGCTGTACATTAAATAGGGCCTATAGTAGATGTAACGTGTGGGGTGTAAGATCCTTCTCCCCTATAGTAGATGTAACGTGTGGGGTGTAAGAGCCTTCTCTCCTATAGTAGATGTATGTCAGCGTTCTCAATCATTTTTCACCAGAGGAACCCTTATATTAATTGTCTGCCTTTGTGGAACCTCTGCTGAAAAAAAACGACCCTTGCATTGATGGCCGGTGTGATGAATGTCCCTCTTACCATGGTGGTCCAAACTCTATCCTTGCATTAAAATAAAAAGATGATGGGGGTTGTGTTCATGGCATTGGACCCTAAATTGTGCAGACCCCATCAGTTGGGAGGACAGTCAGCCTCAGCTCAAGGAACCCTGGCTGAGACTGGGTAAAGTATGTTATGGAGAAATGTCAGAAGCAGTGCAGAATAACAATTTACCCATTGGGGAGCTCTTTGGGGAATACAGAACTAATGTAAGGGACAGCATAGACAGCCTGGATTGTAATTAGAGATTACTATGCAGGAGTAGCAGGGCAACTTGTTGTCTGCTCCAGACACAACAGTCCGAAGTACATATGACGTTTCTGCAATGTGGATACCATGTCACTCTCACTCCATGTTTTGTTTGTAATGTAGAGTTGTGGATACAATGTCACTGTCCCTCTCTGTAAATTATGTATTAGGAATGTGGATACAATGTCCCTGTCATTTCCTGTATGGTTTGTATAGAATGTATTAGGCAGTGTTCTCCCCTGGGGTGGCGCTTTTCCATAACCTCCCGGCTGTGTTTGGATGTTACTGAACAGTTGGGTCACAATACAGGAGTGCTGGACAGTTAGGATATAATGCAAAAATGGGAAGATGGGCATTGGAAAGTTGAATCAAAGTATAGGGGGGTGGTAGAAAACTGACATAAATATGTTACTGGATTCCTATCACAACAAAAACTGGGCACACTAACATTGTCATGTGTTGCTGCCCACCCACCTACAGCTTCTCCCCACCCAGCATAAACAATTTCTCTTAAGAAGACTGTATTGGAGTTGTAGCTACAATGTCACTGTTCCTCTTTTTGTAAAGTTTGTATACATGGTGTTACAATGTAAAATTTCTTGTTTTGCTCATGGTGTGTTTGCTGTCTGCAGAGATCGGAATGGGCCTGACTGGCTTTGGCGTTTTCTTCCTGTTCTTCGGCATGCTGCTCTTCTTCGACAAGGCTCTTCTGGCCATCGGAAATGTAAGTAGAGAATTCTCAGTGAGGGGTCTGGAGGTGATATTTTGTCAATGTCAGATGAAAGAATCCCAAATTATAATCCTTATTATCTATGTGTCAGGACATTCCTGATATTAAGAAAGCAGATGGTCCAGAAAGTGCATTATATCTGAAGTTTAATCGTCTTATGTTTTGCCTTTCCTGGTTCCTCTTTTTACCCCTCATCAATATACTAATGAAATGACTAAACAAAATCTTTCCATTTTAATTACCTTATTTTTAGACCCAGTGGCATCATTATGAAAGCTCTGCAGTGCAAGCAGCATTGTGGGCTGGGGATATTCAGGCTGGTTAGGAAAGGAATAGATGATGCTGGATGTCTATCAGCCAGACACTGAGTTAAGGGTTCAATTTCCTCATTATTATTATTACACAGTATTTATATAGCACTGACATATTACGCAGTGCTTTACAAATTCCATAGTCATGTCACTAGCTTTCCCTCAAAGGAACTCACAATGTAATGTCCCTTCCATAGTCATATGTCAATAATACAGTCTAAGGCCAATTTTTTTTGGGGGGGGAGCCAATTATCCTAACTGTATGTTTTTGGAATGTCTTTTTCTCTAGGTCCTGTTTGTGGCTGGATTGGCCTTTGTCATTGGACTGGAGAGAACGTTCCGATTCTTCTTTCAGAAGCACAAAGTTAAAGCCACAGCGTTTTTCCTGGGCGGAGTCTTTGTGGTCCTCATTGGCTGGCCACTCATTGGGATGGTTCTAGAGATCTATGGATTCTTTCTGCTGTTCAGGTAACTGGCAGGAGGCTAATTGGGCCATCTCTGCTGTTTGTGTGCAATCATTGCTGGACCCTGGTGATCTTTGGTCCTTTATATGTGGGTCAGATTCTTACACCAGAGCAATGCCTTCATCAGCATCTCTAATAGCTCCACAACCCCTATAGGTACATAAAGATCCGTGTAAGAGATTTTACCAATTTAAGACTTTCCATTTGTTTACCAAGAATTTTAAGTCACTTCCCATATCACAGATCAGTGTGTTGACGGGACAGTAAGAACTTACTTTGTTCTTCCCAGCCTCTTTTTAGCTGGATGCACCACCCGGCACTTTTTAGTAAAAGTGGGGTGTTTAATGTAGGTTGTATTAATGTAATAATGCTTCTTTCCTATTTTTTAGGGGATTTTTCCCAGTGGTTGTCGGTTTCATCCGAAGAGTTCCTGTATTAGGATCCATCCTTAATTTACCTGGATTAAGCTCGGTAAGACAGATATACATTCTATCAGAAATGTCACTGTAGTAACAGTCTGGTCTGGTCCATTTCCATGGGGGACACTGAGATCTGTCCGTGTGTTTTCATGGGTTGGGGACACTGTTACTGGTACATTGTGATGAGATTCCACCTTGTGGGCCAGCACTCAAGTGCACAGCTTGTTTCCTAATAATGATTGCTTGTTGAGAAAGCAGAGATACCATCATCATCATTTACTGCAGCTTTTCTTCTATCTGCGCAGTTATTCTGTTTGCCCACCTACATATAATGTCCATATGGTATGCTTTGCTCTGAACCTGCTTTCAGACAGGTTACTTTGAATCCTTGCTGCTTCTATCATTTTCCTAGTATTTTATTTATCTAGTTTGATAGCAGCAAAAAGCCCCCACTTGATCCTCATACAACCTGCTGAGATGAGATATCCACCACATACAGCATGGTTACATTGTCAATTTATAGATTTTAATTAGAAGAAGTCCTAAGCAAATTGAAAGCACAGCTCTTCTATGTAATGTTATGATTGCCTCAGTGTACAAATATCTCGAATAGATAATTTCCATAACAGTAAGGACTAGGAAACCTTAATAATAGTTGCCATTAAAAGAGGTGTCCCTAATGCAAAGAGAGATTAGGATAGATTGGGGTCCTAGGCATGGAACTGGCTTTAACACTATCTCGTCCCAGCCTTATCCAGTATATTTGATTGTCGTTATTTAGAATTGTATTGGGCACAGAGAACAGCCATGCTTTTTCTTTGTTACTACAGCCCATCAAACACAAAATGCTTGCAATGCACCCTCTTTTGTAAAATAAATGGCAGGCATCCAACGTCTGTCCCCCTTGTTTACTGCAGGATTGTGATGGCTTCATATTGGCTCAATGGATATTTACCAGGCTCCAAATTGCTATGCCAATAATCTATTTTTGCCTTGTTGGAAGTTGCCCCGCACTTCCTGTTCTGGTGACCTTGTTAGAATGTGTACAGCACACCACAAAAGCTAAACTGTCCATACTGTGTGATGAGTTTCTAATGAAGAGCTGCCATTTACAAAGTTTTTTTTTTTTTTGTTTTGTTTTTTAACATTCAAAGCCCACATAGGCTGGAAAGACTCCACAGTAATGGTCAGTCCAAATCTTTCCTTCTTACTTCTGGTTATGTATGGGAGGGGTTTCTGTCATTCTAGAGATCTGCATTCACCATACTTAGACTTTCTTTTCTCATTCTCCATATATGAGTTCACAGGT
The DNA here is from genome assembly GCF_032062135.1 of Pyxicephalus adspersus. Taxonomy (NCBI): domain Eukaryota; kingdom Metazoa; phylum Chordata; class Amphibia; order Anura; family Pyxicephalidae; genus Pyxicephalus; species Pyxicephalus adspersus. The sequence goes on from NC_092859.1 coordinate 21,951,633, forward strand.
AGTTTGGCTTTTTTACTTCACAGGATACCCAAGTACTGTGCAAAGCCTGAGCCCTTATCAGTTGTGCCAAGACACAATGGTTATTATATAGTTGCTTCTACACATTATTTTTTAGAATGGCATCCTCTCTGGCATCTTCTAACACCCAGTCTGTCTCTGTATATCCAATTCTAGAGAAGGGCTCAGACTTCACAGATCCCTCTGCTTTCCTAAATAGCTGGTAATTACTGATCGCCATTCTGCAGAGCCTCTTTACCTTCATTGTATTTACTGTAGGACCTCATTCTATTAGTTGTCAGATGGTATCTGGGTGCAGTGAGGTGAATGTAGGGGGATTCTCATCTTCCTCTGTTCTGCAGATCTTTGGGTGAAAACTTCTCTAATAACACTTCCCAGTGCTCACAGGTTGTCCCTCTCTGCTGGATATCAGTGATAAATCCTTATCGTTTTAACTTTTTAGTTAATTGTGTCATCAGTGCATGTTCCAATTTTTTTTTTTTTTTTTTTTAATTCATGTTTTTTTTTTCATGTTTCATGTTGATGGTCTTGTTTGCTTATTGCACTTTTCTTTTAGCATTGCAAGTCTTCATGACATTGATTAGCTTAATCTCAGCACCTGTCCAGGATAGAGATGAACATCCTAATATGCAGGATAAAAACCATGTCTGATGAAATATGACATTAGGTGAATGTTGAGAATTACTCAGAATGTGAAGCTTCCATTAATGTTTCAAAGTAAAGCTCTTACCACCATCCCACTATAAAATATGAGGGCTCCATCACCCAGATAATAATAGAATGTTTTCTGGATCTGGATTCTGTAGAGGTATTTGCAGGTAGGTTGAGCCTTCAGTTCCAAAAGGTTTAAAGTGTACCAGAAACTTCTAGTTAGTAACCAGTACCTTCTTCAATACATTTTTCACATTACACTATACAACCACAGTATCCTGTTTTAGGGAAGCTCCACATTTTATTATTAAAAAGCCATCTTGAAGCACCAGTCAGTGACTTTACCTAGGCTGAGACAATATTTTCAGTCTGCTGCATAGTGTTTGGCTAGCATTACCTTGGCCTATTTGTTAAATAAAAATGTATCTGATGACAGGTCCATTTTGATGGACTTTATTACACCTGTTAAGGAAAAAATGTACTGCAGATCCAAAAACGTGTCTGACATCTGCAGTAGAAAACAATGCTGATTCAGAGACATAATATGATACTGTAACTATAGATTGGGCAGGATTATCACACCCCATTCACTTCAATATTTATGTCGCCGTTTTATTTGGCAGAAATAAAAACGTCTTTTTGGATTTCAAGGCTCGTCATCCTGATCTTTTCTTTGTATTCTTTTTTCAGCTTGTAGACAAAGTTGGGGAGAGTAACAATATGGTATAAGATCGGTTGCTGGTTGGTCATTGGGCACTGCGCAACACCTAGTGCAAATGAACTTGAGGAGGTCACATCTGGGATCTGTCAATCACACTAAATCCGCCTGTTACGCTCGCTCAAGAGACTGCCTTCGCCACAAAGTTTTGGGGTCCACAAAATGTTGCTGACATTAAAGGACAAAAGTTAGTTCTTTCAAGATGTTTCTCTTTTGTTTGGCATTGGTCCTCTGCCCACAGAATCTGGTTTATCTGTGGAACCTGTTTCTTTGCGCTAAAGGAAAAACAGGATTTTTATTTTATTTATAATGATGCGGAATAAAAAGCCACACTCCTTGTGACCGGGACTGCCCTCATCTCTTGCATGAAAGCTGCGCTGGATGGAGAAATTTTTATGAACCGGGAAAAAAAAAAAAAAAGGATTTATAAAAAAACAGGTTATTACTGTGTGAATAAACCATTTTTGTAAATACATCCCCAACTAACGCTTCTGTGTCTTTAGTGAATGTTGTTTGTATTTGTTTAAATTATCACCTTGAATCCAGTTCTGTGTAAAATAGTGAAGGGGGGTTGGGGTGCACTTTGACACGGGTACATTAGTGGCAGAAATGTTTTATGCTAGGTGGGCAAAAGGTATAGGCGGGTGGTTGCCTCTGTATTGTGACCCAACTTTTTATTAACCACCTAAAAACCGTTGGGTGGTTACTGAAAAGGGCTGGGTGCTGTACCCAGCTAAACGGAACGGAGGGGAACACTGAATGGGAAGAGGGCACTGTGTGACACTGGCACAGTAATGCCAGGGGGCACGGGTACAGTAATGATAGTGTTATTGTAATGCTGGTTCAGAGATAGAAGTGGCTTTGTAACACTGGAAAGGGCCACTCTGTTAGACTGGTATTGTGATGAGGGCGGCTCTGTGACATTGGTATGGGTATGGAAGCTGCTTTGTGATGCTCATATGGTAACAGTGGCTGCTATGTGAGACTGGTAGGAATCAGTCTATAGTAATTGTATAGTGAGTGGGGCTCTGTGAATCTGATATAATTATGGGGCCACACTATTATAATTAAACAACTGAAGAACACCAATGTGTGATGCCGGTATAGGATAGAGGTTGCTCTGTTCCACTACTATGTCAATGGAGGCTGCTTGGCCATACTAGTTTGGTGATTAGTTGTCTTCAGAGCAACACCAAAACTGAAATGCTGTTCTGTGATATTGGTACAGAGATTGGGCCACCTGCATGGCACTATACAGTCGTGGTTGCTGCACTGGACTCCTCTGACCTGAATAATACATGATGCACAAATGACATTGATACTCAACTTGATATTGTTATCATTCTATGTTGACAATCCATTTCACATTTATATGTCAATATGTATACAAAAAATTTGGGAAAATACAGTTTTATATACAAGATCAAAACTTTGCCACACCTTCTGGTTGTGCTCTCCATTATCTGTGTAGACTTGCATACAATCTAGACAGCATATTCCCTGATCGAAGTAGAATAAAAGAGACTTTGGTTTTGATTTGGGAACTAGTGCATACACTGGGATAAACTGAATTGCTTTTAATTACTAATAGTTATTATGTGGGGACAGTTTCATGTTTTTCTAAGAGGGTTTTTTTTTTTTAGACGTCTGTATGTAATATGTAATAGACTTAGGTATGTAATAAGTTTATTTTATGCAACATTGCAGATGATAAATCATAAGATAACCACTAGAGTACTTGTATATCTTTAACAGCAAATATGGAACAACTAGCAATCAGAAGTCTCTTAATTTACTGCTGCAACATTAATCTGAAAAGCAGAATTGATCTGTTCAGTTGAATTCACTTTTTAAGGATAATTAACCAACATTTCATTCCCTGTGACCAGATATCAAATGACATTCTCAACTACGTCCTGTCTGCAGCTTTTAAGGATACCTTAGGACACAGTTATTCCTGGTACATTACTTAGAACGGGTGAGTGTATGATACCATGCAACTAAATGAAGCTGTCATTGGAATGATAGATGACTTGGACAAATTATCTCCATTTTAGCAGGTCTTGTGGAATTTTTCTGGCATCCATTTGTACCAAAAGTCAACCATCATGTCATTTTTCATTCCTAGTAGGTCAGAGTTATTGGTATGCAGCACAAAAGGCACCATTATCAGGCAGGTGCGTTAAATGTATTGGCTGATCAGTGTATGCATGAACAATAAATCTAATAGACGACATGGTCCTGGACAACCAAGGCAATCGTTCACATGGTAGCTAATGTTGCACAAGTTGATAAAAAACATGCTTGCAACCAATTAGGTAGAGTTTTAGAACACATTACAGCTTGCTATGTACCTGCAGACCGGTCAGATTGTCCATTCTGACCCCTGTCCCCCACCAAAAGTGCATACAATTGGCATACTTGCATCAGAAGCAGAATCTAGAGAATGGAAGGTGGCCTGCTCTGATAAATAATCTTTTCTATGGGTTATAATTTACTATTTATCACTGACATATTACTCTGAATCCCTAACATATGGTAATTAACCAACCAGTATGTTTATGGAATGAGAGAAGAAACTCCTAATTACTGGGAGAATATACAAGCTCCATGCAGTCCGTGTCCTGGTTTGCACCCTGGATTCTAGTGCTAGCCCTCTACGCACTCTATGTAATGCACTGTGTTTTCGATTATGTGGATGGCCTGGCCATTTGACTGGGGAAAAAATGGCAGTCGGATGCAGAAGAAGGCATGGCAGTAGAGGCACTTTAGGGATACCTATATTACTGATCTATCGGCTGGGCAACCAACTTCTTTCTAAAAGTGAAAGTTACCTGTTTCCCCCCTTAAAGCAGCGGCCTAACTGCTTCCCATGCTTCACCCTCTAAAAGTCAACTGGGCAACTCTCTAAAGCCTGACTCGCTTCCCAGCCAGATTACCTGGGTCCAAAACACCTTCAACTGCACAGGCTAAAGTCTGGTCCTAAACAGAGAATGGCATGCCAGGGTTTAAGTTGTCCAGTTCTGGGCTCTGCATCATTCCAAATGCAGAATTTTCAAGGTGAGACTTCCTGTAGAGCAAAATGATGACGGAATATAGAGCATTGTAGCTAATTTTCGCAAATTTTCATTGAAGGGACAGAAAGCAGAATAATTGGTAATGGAAAGTGCAAGGATCAGTAATTAGATGTAGATAGTTTGTAATCTAGAATAAAGAAGTGTATATAAGCCTAGAATAAAGAAGTGTATATAAGCCTACAAAGGTTGCACACCCCACAGTCAGGCCCTGGTGTAGGCGCTGAAAGGAGGTGACATGCATAATACAGGAGTCAGGATTATGTAACTTTGTCGGGTACAGTTGTTTGTAATGTACATATTGTAAAGGTCAGATGAATGCAACATAAATTTGAGTCAAAAGTACACAGAACCCCCTTACTCATAGCACAACAGTATTCCTTATTCAAATATACAATGATATGCTATACAATCAAATATTTAGCCATCTATTGAATGAGATCTTGCCCCTCTGTTATTTCCCTCTGTCCCCTTCTTGTCACCATGTGGTTGATGGTGCTAAATAGCTGCATGATATAGCCCATGCCCAGTGGCTCTACAAGGCTGGTCGCACCCCAATCATTTGGCAGTTTAGCCTGCTCCCTACTTCATTCAGTAAATAAGCACCTACCCCTCTCTCCCCAGTAGCTTTACGTTCTCTAATGTATACACAAGAACAAATGTATTGTAAATAAATTGGGGTTTAATTGCTAATGACTGGGAGAGGGGAGCAGTTCAGTCTCTACTGGAAAGTAGTAGTGGGGTCAGCTGACCTGCTAAATCATGAATAGGGTGGAGGAATAGGGATAGCTGAGCTGCTGAGTCTGCTTTCCCCTCCCAGCCATGATTCATTACCTTAGCTCCTTTACCCAAGTAGTGCTCGGCAACTCAGCTCTTCCTTACAGGGAAGAGAGAGGAAAAGTAGGCTTTTTTTGAAGGCACTAAGAGAATGTTGATGTATAAAATCAATTACAAATTGTATTAGTATACAAAAATCTTTAAAATAGTTTATAAAGATAAAAACGTTATAGGGTGGCAAAAGGTGTCATTCAACCACACTGTGTTACTGACTGTAAAGTCACAAACTTGCATATAGATAATAAGTCAAAAAACAGGTTCTCATCCCAACGCATTTCGCCCAGATGGGCTTCCTCAGGGAATAATGGAGACCCTAAAACTGCAATAATGAATGGTTTCAAAGACATTTGAAACACTGTACTAAAGTAAGTATATATCTCTTTATTACCTTAATTTCTTGAACATCACAAGAGTTGTTGCACTATGTATTAATATGTACACCAATATGATATATGTATATCTTCTTGGAGATGTCTTTGAAACCATTCATTTTTGCAGTTTTAGGGTCTCCATTATCCCCTGAGGAAGCTCATCTAGGCGAAGCGCATCCCGTTTTTTTACTCATCTAGAGGCAAGTTTGTAACTTTACAGTCAGTAACACAGTGTGGTTGAATGACACCTTTTGCCACCCTATAACATTGTTTTTATCTTTATAATCTATTTTATAGATTTTTGTATACTAATAAAAATTGTAATTGATTTTATACATCATCATTCTCTTTTGCTCCCAAAAAAAGCCTGCTTTTCCTCACTCTTCCCTGTTCATTAAGTTTAGTCCAATTCTAGGACGAAAAAGGCTTTGGCAATTGATTGGAAAATATTTCTGTATTAAAACATGTACGGTCAGCTACTTTCAATGCATGTGTTTCAGGAGAGACATGGCAACTTTGCTCCCCCTATCAGCAGCTCAGCTCTCCTGGGTCCCCTTTCCCAGCAGTTACTCAGCAGCTCAGCTCTCCTAGCTGCCTTTCCCATCAGTGGCTCAGCTCTCCCGGCTCCCCTTTCCAAGCAGTGAAGCAGCAGCTCAGCTGTCCTGGCTCCCTTTTCCCATCAGTGGCTCAGCTCTCCCGGCTCCCTTTTCCCAGCAGTAGGTCAGTATCTTAGCTTTCCCTGCTCCTCACTAACAATATGTAGCCTGGCCATTAGTTTACCTTTTATTGTCATTTATTTTATGGAACAATGAAATAAGTATAAGCAACAACTACACTTAACTAATTTTCGTCTCTCCAGATTGAATAAATCAGCCCCCGTGTCATGTCTGAATCCATAGATCCTAATTACCTAATTTGGCTCCCAATAAAAACTGTAACTAAACAAAAGCCCTAAATCAAGATTATTGACAAATGGAAAATTTTCCTCTTTATTGTCAGAGAGCTGCAGTAACTGCTTAGCATGTTCGTACAGACTTCTAAATTGCACAAATCATCCTCTGACAGGCAACAGAAGGAATATCGGGTGTTGTGCGCCCCCCCAGGCCACCTACCCCTCTCTGACAGAGCCAGGAATTACTTCTGACAATACAGAAGGTCATATTATTTAGCCTTAAGTCGTTCCACCATTTAGACGTTCTGTTGCCTGACTTAGTTGGCGTGTGTTTAATTTAAAGTGCGCACCGATGATATATGGCGATAACGTACTACTACGCAGGAAACGAGTATCTGTTCTGTGTTTTCTGTACCTTTAATGAAAGCTGAATTGTCTTGGTTGGTCTTGATGTTACGGCGCTAAGAACTGTGCAGCTCAGAAATACTGTTTTTTTAATTTAAGTTTTCTGCAGAAAGGATATTTCCATATTATATATTTTTTTAATTCTTTAAAACTTAAATGTTACATCAAATCTATCTATCTATCTATCTATCTATCTATCTATCTATCTATCTATCATAAAAAAGCCTTTCTTCCTTTTTCTTTACCACCTTACTTTCTTTCTTTTCCTTTTCTTTCTTTCTTTTTTTCCCTTTCTGTGTCTTTCTTTTTTTCATTCATTCGTACCACTTTCCCTTAATTTCTTTTCCTTTCCTCTTTTCCTTTCTTCTTTTTTATACTCTTTCCTTTTCCTTTCCTTTCCTGATTCCTTTCTTCTTTCTTCCTTTTCTTTTCCGTTCCTGTTTCCTTTCTTTTTTCTTTCTTTTCGTTTCCTTTTTTCTTTCTTTTCTTTTCTTTCTTTTCCTTTCCTGTTTTCCCTTGCTTCCCTTTTCTTCTTCCTTTCTTTTTTATTACCCTTCTTGTTCTTTCCCTCCTTTCTTTCCTTTTTCCTTTGCTTTTTCTTTTCTTTCATTTCCTTCCCTTTTTGGCCTCTTTCTTTTCCTCTGTTCTTTATTTACCTTTCCTCTTTCCTTTCTTTATTTTCCTTTCTTTTGCTCTTTCTTTTCCTTCCCTTTTCTCTTTCCTTTCTTTTTTGATTACCTTTATTGTTCTTTTCCACTTTCCTTTCTTTCCTTTTTCCAATGTTTTTTCTTTTATTTTTTTCCCTTTTTTGCCTTTTTCTTTTCCTCTGTCCTTTCTTTCTAATTTCCTCTATTCTTTATTCTTTCTTTTCCTCTGTCCTTTGCTTTGCTTTTCTCTTTCATTTCATTTCCTCCTTTCTTTCTGTCTTTTTTCCTTTCCTTTCTTTTTCTTTCCTCTTTCCTTTATTTTCTTTTCCTTATTTTCCTTTCTGTCCCATTGTCCTTTCTTTCCTTTCCGTCCCATTGTCCTTTCCTTTTCTTTCCTCTGTCCTTTTTTCCTTTTTATTTCCCTCTATTCTTTCTTTCTTTCCTTCCTTTCCTTTTTTCCTCTTTACTTTTATATTCACCTTTCTTTCCTTTTCTTTTTTCCAGGTTGGTTCTCACACACAGTTTTATGCCCATCCTAATTTCTCTTGTTTTTCTTGTTTCGGGTTCTTTCCATAGCTGATTTGTCGTCTTGTAACAATGTTGACAGCCAATTATAAAGGTTTTGTCCAATTAAATATTAATACAAGAATCTTTGTTGTTAACAGGAATGATATCTGAAAACAGCATGTACTGAAAACAAAAAAAAAAATCACAGGCACTGCAATATTTTTTCTAATAAAAAGTCATATTTGAAGGTCTTTTCAATCATAAATCTTTTGGAGCCAAAAACATTTTGCTTTTGCAATTCTAGAACATAAATTTACTTTGTTTATATTTGTTCTTAAAATCTGTCAGCTTTGTTCCTAATTACAAAATTTTTATAACATTTTCAGAATTCTCTGCAGATGATACTGACTGCAATCCTCAACCGTCTTGTTGGCTATCAGCGATGACATCTTTTGATATACAATCATTTGACCACGTCCAATCTCATTAAGTTCATCACCTTTAGCTTCCAGCTGTGGATATTGATCTCTGGCCTCAGCAGTGACGTGGGTATCAAGGAGTTTGATCTCTTCAAACTATAGAACATTTTAATGTCCATCCTTCAATCATAACGCCCACTTCAAGGAAATGAGAAATCCCTGGAGGAGGGCCCATGGTTCCACCTCTTCAATATCAGAGGCTGACAAGTGGTCCCACCAGTCCGACTTAATCCCCAGGACGCAAGAGGGGAGGGAGGGCTGCACACTGATGATTTAAAACCAGATTTAAGACCAGACCCAAATAGAGGCATCTTCATCCACAGAGTCTCAAGAAGCAGCAACCTAAGTCGGCCAAAACATGAAGGTAAGTCCTTAACCTATATCTGGGTTGAAATAAGCTACAACTTGTTTTATTCTTGTCATTTATATGAGAACTGTGATGCTGGCACATTCTCTCCATTGTCATATCATTAATTATATTCATTTATTTTGTCAAAAACTCAATTTTAAAGATTTGTCAGATTATCCTTTTTTGTGTTTTTATTTTGTTGTGTGGTTGTGTGTTTTTGAGAGTTCATTGCAAAATTTGTTGATAAATAGGTTTCTCTCCCAATATATATATATATATATATATATATATATATATATATACATACATACATACACAGAAGTTCTAGTCTATATTCTTTACATCAGTGAAAATACTCCAGGAATATCCCAAAAGTTTACCACCTGTGAACATTTTTGGAAGTTGAAAAATACACTTGTTCACCAGACAGTTAGGGTTTATTCTTTAAAAAAGTACAAATGCATTACAAATTGGGCAGAAGGAATGATTATTTCATTTGAAGACAGAAAATAGAAAGTTTTTTTCATGTTGGTTGCTCTCCACAATTTCTCCAACACTTCTGCAGCTTTCTCTAATCTACCTGTCACCTAATTCCCAACAACAAAATAATTGCTGCACATTTGACAAGAACATTCATTCTTCTATCTGACCTAGACGTTATGCACAAAGTTTTTATACAACAATAATATATATAATAATATATATTTTATCTCTATAACTCTGACTCTAACTATTTAACTTTGATAGTCGTGTTCAATACAGAGGACACTAAGTAGACACAGTTTCTGCACCAGAGGAGCTTACAACCTAATGGCCCGCTGCATATTATTATGAATATTATATATTTAAATATCTCTGACATATTCTACAGTGCTGTACAAAGGACACTGATCTAGACACATCAGTTAATGCACCAGAGGAGCTTTCATTCTAATGTCCCACCACAGTCACTGATTATTATTATACATTTATATAGCTCTGACATATTCTGCAGCGCTGTACAGAGAACACTGAACCAATCACATCAGTACCAGAGAAGCTTACATGAGTACCAGAGAAGCTTACACTCTAATATCCTCAACGCAGTAACACACTATTATAGGAAATGTATACAACTCGGACATATTTTACAGCAATATACAGAGAACATTATTGGTCACATCTGTTTTTGTACAATAGAAGCTTACACTCTAATGCCCCATAATGGTCACACAGTATTCTTATTATACATTTACATAGCTCTGACATATTTTATAGTGTTGTACAGAGAATACTCACACATCACATCAGTTACTATATCACTGTATGGAAGAGATATAAGTAGTAATGCAGTTTTTTATCTAACTGATGTAAACTTTCAGAACTGCATTTCATTTCATCTCGACAATCAAATAATATACTGTACACATTGTAATCAACTCTGGTTTAATAAAGCCATGACTGAAATGTCCCAATATATAAAAAAAGTTCTGTCTGTAGTGCTGGCAGTTGATATATTCTAATGTAGGGACATTGATACAGCTCTGTGCCCTGACATATTGCAGTTTTCTAATTCAATGTGCCCTGCACGTTTATATACAGTAACAAAACGGAATACAGCAAATAATAAAATACAAATAGTTTTTTCTTGATATAATTCAGAGCTGTATAAACCTGGAAAGGAAACCAAAGCGGCCACTTAAATAAAGTATATAGGAGGCAACCAAACTTACTGCAGTAATGCTCGCTGACACAGGACTCTACTAACAAATATAATTTATTTATTTAAAGTTCAGGGACTGATGGTTGTCTTTTGTATACTCAGGACAATGGGTGTCGAGTGGCCTGCACCTTCCTCCTGATAATATCCTCTTCAGTTATCCCCCCTTCAGGCTCTCTTCCGCAGGTAAGTGATCATTCTGTAATCAGAAATTTCTTTTTATCATCACATTTGTAATTTCTTCCATTGTTTCCTTTCCTTCTGCCTAGAACCATTTTCAGAGACGGAACTGGACCCCTCAGGCCATGCTGTACTTAAAGGGAGCACGTAAGTTGTCAATTTTTATGTCTACAGCTGCCATGATAGTGTAGAGGTTCACACCTTATATATGTCACACAAATGTTTACAAGTATATATAAATGTATAATGTGTTTATATATTATTGGCCCCCTGGTGACCTGACTTCTCTATTGTCTTATCGAGTGATAGTGAAAGAAATGCTGCTTACTAAATCATTTCTAGTGCATCATGGAAACTCATTGTTGCTGCCAATAAGAACATGGAGATAATTTTAGGTGAATGTTTTGGAAAAGAGCATTAATGAGAATCTTATTTTCCCCTTCTAACTAACTGTGTGCTGCCATTCACTTGTATTCTCACTCTGTCAGAGCAGACACGTCATGATATAAGGCAGTGATAGAAGCTGTAATAGTTCATTCCGGGGATGAGGGCTGACAATTGTTATACAATTGGCTGATTTAATAAAGCTCTCCAAGATTGGAGAAGATAGACTATCATGGGAGAATCTGGATGATCCAGCAAACCTGGACTGGATCTGGTCTAGAATTTACAGCATTTGACTTGACAAGTAATAGCAAATGAGTTTTAGGAAATGCATTTGAGGTTTGCTGGATTAGCCAGGTTCACCTATGATAGTCGGTCTTCTCCAGTTTTGAAGAGCTTTAGTAAATCAAGCCCAATGCTTTTTTTTTTTTTTTTTTTAAGTATGTTGCTGCAGGATGACTTTACAACTTATCTAAACCTTTATGTTAAAATCAAGAGAAATGGTACAAAGAATAAAATAATTCCTTAGACAGCATGATACTCTTATATAATATTAATTAATATATATTAATAATAGTTATATTAATTCAAGATAAGAGATTCTGATTTTTTTTTCAAAATGCCCATTAGTGACTGGTACTCTTTAGGGGAAAAACCAGACTGATAATCTTTGTAAAATTACTTTATATGCAAAATACTCTAAATATCAATAATAGAAATTAAGCTATAAAGGTATCTCACCAAAATGAATCTCTCCGAGAGATGTCTCTAACTCTCAAACATTGGGGGAAATTTGCAAAGAAAGGAACAGATTGACTCCAGCGTGTCATGGCTGCAAGGAAGAACAACTGAATCCAACAGAAATAAATATAATATTTGTGTAACCTTTATTAGTTGCAAAATCTTAATGTAACAATGTGATAAATGTTAAAATCTTTTGGTGAAAATGCAGTGTTCCTTTAAGTCTCAGTGGAGTTCTCTGCCCTAATAACTTTGCTGTGATTCTGTATTGCAGAGGGTCGGAGGTTCATTTCCGATGAAAGTCAGAGAAAGGATCTCTATGACAGACTCCAGCTGGGTAATCATATTTATCTTTTCTGATAATATTGTGTAGGGGGACAGCTAACACAACCAGCAACCAGGCCAATGCCTGTGTTCATTCTCTGACATAGTAATTGGAAGTTGCCATCAAAACCACTTATTTATATTTTGTTAGAAACTAGGTATAAGCTAGAAATCCTTTGTTGCTTTGGGTTTATTGCTGAAGGGCGTAATTCCTTTTCAGGTTCTTTTATCCACATGTTTACCCATCAAGGTGATATCACTACTCTTCCTTTTAGATATTCTGTTACTTTTACGTGGAATTCTTCTTACAAGAGTATAGAACTAGAATCCAGAATAATAGAAAGCCATGTTGTCAGGTACGCCATGATCGGTCCAGTGGGTTGGCTGATGGCCAGTTGTGTGACTTTCCTATTGGTGGGTACAATAGACCAATATCCATTGATGGTCTGACCTAGTAATTGGTGAATGTTCTCTTATAGAGACCCGCAGCCGGAATACGAGTCCCATCACCATATCGGAGGCAGCAGCCATGTTTCTAAGTTCTCTGCAGAAAGCCCAGGAGGAAGGTAACTAGATCTTACTTTATATACAGATTGATCAATAAAAATGTCCCCAGTATCACCTCACTTCTGTTTTTTTGTGCCTTTAACAGAATAAATACAAATGTAATTTCCCTTCTGACACAAAAGAAATTTATTCTGGGAAATAGGAAAAAACAGATAAGCTTTGTGAAACTGTGATTGTCACTAAACCCAAAATTATCTCCAGAACCCAAAAGAACACTCACAATCCAATTATCCCTCATCATTGAAACCATCCAACCAGCACAGAAAATTAATTCACTTCTTTAATTTTTAAAGAAATCAGACGATTTTGTTATATATATTTTTGAAAGTTGGTATAATACCGTTTTTGCCACTATAAATTTGGTAAACTCGTGCAGGATTTCCATCTTTCCCTGTTCGCAACGATGAGGCACAATGATGTCAATGGTGCCTCTGGAAAATCGATTTTTAATAAAAACTTTATTTTTAGCAGTTTTTTTTTGTTAATATTTGGAAGGCATCATCAAAGTATCATGCAAGTTCCACTGTAAGGTGAAAGGGTTCACGTCCTAGGTATGCCTCTACTCAGTAGGCACCATTCATACATGTCACATGTCAGGTATCTTTACTTTCAGCCATGTGGCTGCCATTTTTAATTCTCATTGAACTCAACAGAAATTATTGCTTTTTTGAAAATAAGGATTTCCATATCCTGCTGTTGAATCTACTGTATTCATTGCTACATCTCCATAGCTCGAAATTCAGAGATTAGGAAATTTGATTCAGAAAATCAGAGTTAGGGGAAGAAAAGCTGTCATACAAGCTGATGTCATATAATATATAATGACATATAATGTTGTATAAGCTGATACAGGCATTTCTCATAGCTTGTTCACATTTCCTGCACATTCACTTACCTCTCCAGAGTAATCACTGAACTTTTTATCCAATTAACAGTAATACAGTAACTCCTAAAACCTTTAATAAATCTAATCTTCTAATACACATTTATTTTTTTATGATCTACAGCTGAAGATGGCACCGTGGACCAAGCAGGGTATTTACCGGAGTCGCTGTTCAGTTGGTGAATTCACCGTAAAGAGTTCTGCCACCCGCTGACTGAACTGCCCCCCCTCTATGTTAAACCAAGCCCCCTACAACACATGCTGAAACCCTGCGCCTAAGGCGGGCATCTATCCAGTCGCCAGCAAAGTCTCCACCCTGTACAGAATATTCCATTTCAGACCTTCTGATGTGTTTTACCAACCAATCATTTAACTCAAGAAGTGATTGTAAAATATAAAAAATATATTTTATATCAGCAAAAATGTGAGAATAAATTTCATCTCAGCTGTTTAGTTACATTGTGCCATCATATTATTAATGACGGATTTGGGAACCGTCTGCAGAATAGAGATTGTGATTCACACACTGCCAGTGGTTCAGGAACATTCATATTACAGTCACCTTTAAGGTGTCATTTACCTATTATTGTCCTATGAATTATCTAAATGTGTATCCAGCCAAAACCATTTTGGTGTGAGAAAGGTTTGAACTGCGTCTGTTGCAGGTTTTCCCTCACTTCCTGGAGAAACAATTGTCAGCACGACAGGAATTGACGGGGGATCTAAAAAAGGAGCCCCAAGTTAGCAGTAAAAATATTGTGTTCCCATCCTGGCCTAATCCTTCCAAATTAAAATAAAATTGACTGAACATTCACTTTAATGAATGTGCAAATTCCTTATGTGTAATCTAGAAAATAATACAACTAGGTGTGACCTGGGGAATCTGCTGCAATAAACCTATTATAAAGCTTTTCTTGGGACACAAAATCCAAAAAAAACCCTCCATCTCCATGTCTTATCATTATTCTTGCAGTGTTGGTGGCTGCATCTCAGTTATTGGCCTTGGAATGCTCAGGAATCATTGGGGGAACTTCTAGAAAAGCTGTATAGTAACATGACCAATAAAAAAGGATGCACAATGTATTGATTTGTGCATTTTGTGCCTAAACCCACACAACTCGTTGCACAAAAAGCGCACTTTGCAACACACTGCATTGGGTGTAAATGGGTATGTGTTATTGCTAAAATCTGCATTAATCTCTGTTTGTTGAACATTTCTGGAAATCCCAAAATGTAATAAGAGAAAAAGCAAACCCAAGGAAACACAGAATTGTCTCTTTACTACAAAAACACAATCACTGGGGAACTACACATCATAAATCTACACTACAGATACTATGGAATGACCTGACTGATTTCTGCCTTGCCACAAGGGGTGCTGTGTATATTGGGCCCTCCCATCAGGCAGATATGTTGTATGATATTTTAGTTTTTGTTCTCGCCGTGCTTCTTCTTCCTTCCCCGAGACACCGGGCCCAAAGCAAAGGATGACTTAATGTTCTGACGATCCCTTTCCGCTTCTTCATCCTCATCGTATCTCACATCCTCATCCTCCTCTTCATCCTCATCATCACTACCATGAGGACTGGATGGCCGGGAGGTGGCTGGTGATGGGGGAACCGAGGAAGGTCTGGGATATCGGAATCCCTCAGTCTGTAAACAGAATAGGACAATATAGAGAATAAGGATTTTCTTTTAATAGAATCATAGAATCATACTGCTGCCTCTGGTATTACTAAGCAAGTTTACCCTCACTTCCTGTTCCCGTGGCCACATGGGGAGTAAAGGTCCTGCTATCCAGATCAGCTTAAATAGTGGGCTTCACTCAGCTAAAATGTATTTGACATATAGGGGTATATATATATATATATATATATATATATATATATATATATATATATATATATATATATATAGCAATGAATCTGACATTCACCCAACCTTCTCTGGTGGAGAATCAACTACTGAGAGAGTCTTGGATTCTCCACCAGATTCACTACTTTATAAAATGTATGTATAGCCAAAATTTTTGTAATAGTTATTGAATTTATATGCATTGTGTCAAGTGAACCCAGTCCCTTGCATGGGCTGTACATGATACCTAAACCTGCAGTAGGGCACGATAGTGTGATTGGGGTCTTTTGGTTAAAACAGGGAAGGGTAATGCCTGTCATGTTAGTCCTTGCTGTCTGTGTCTTCTCAGAGAATATTCCCTTCAATTTGTGTCTCAGAGCTACCAGGAAATAAAAGGAAATCTTCCAAAATAAGGGAATCTAGTTGCCCCCATAATGGGTGGTTTCTGGAATAGTTCCTCTCTCCTTTTATTCTGGTGTTGTAAAAATATAAAATATAAATATAAATGACTTTATGTCTCATTTATAGGGATGATGTTTTATTTGCTGTTAGGTAAGGTACAATGTAACATTGGCTGTTTTATTAGTTAATTAGCGCACTGCAGTTGCTAATGTACTTAACAAGCACCAGCCGATGAGAACACTGCCCACTAAATACATAAGCAACACGGCAGGCAGCATTCGCTCACATAGATTGGTGGAGAACAGGTTTGGTAAACATTTAGGATGTACACTGAATCCATATTGAACTAAATCCGGGCAAATCTGCCCATCGTTTTCCAGTGACAATGGATAGCAGGAAATCAAAACGTGTCCAACCCTTCCAAATATATGCAAAGTTTTGTCATTTGCTTTATTTGTTTTTCGTATTAATATGTTTGTATTACATTTTCACTTGTATGACTAAACTCTATGGAGCAGGGTCCTCTCCTCCTCCAGTGTCATAGTACTTATCAAGCACGCAGGTCTGTCATCTGCATCTCCTATTGTACAGCG
The DNA here is from genome assembly GCF_032062135.1 of Pyxicephalus adspersus. Taxonomy (NCBI): domain Eukaryota; kingdom Metazoa; phylum Chordata; class Amphibia; order Anura; family Pyxicephalidae; genus Pyxicephalus; species Pyxicephalus adspersus. Next base: position 21,968,208 of record NC_092859.1, read on the forward strand.
CTGCGTTATATGCCAGCACTTTATAAATTAAAGTTATTAATAACATTAATATGATGATAATTGTATAATTGATAAATAGGAAACCTTTCTTCAGTAAACTTATCCAGCTATTCATAAAACCATAATTCATTTAAATGTTAAAAAATGCATATATCAACATCATAGGACATACTGTACATGACACACGTTATAGACTCTTAGATCTTTTAACGTGTTTTGCAAGGTGGTACATTCTAGTTACAAATCCATACTCCATGCCCTCCAGATGAAGCGTTCACTGGTTGCTGGATACCCCCTGTATAGTGCACCACTGGGTAGAGCAGAAAATGTGTCACTGGGCTATATGGGCAGTGTAAGAGACATTATTGTATGTTGCCTCAATTTAATTTAATTTTTTAGCCTCAAGGTGCTGCATTCCCCATGGGGACATGTGTTGCTTGAGGTGCTGTCTATCATCAGATGTTCCCTGGAGAGCAGGGATATACCTACCAGGAACTTTCTTTGCTTTGCTGCACCTCACAATGTAGGCAAATTAGGATGTCATCTGTACACCAGGATGTGGTCCCAATATTTGCTACTAATTGGTTACATTTAAGGGCTTTGGTTTTAGTTGCCTGATGGAGGGTTCCTTGTGCTCCTCCAGAACATTGCATGTCTTATTGTGACCAAACAAAATCAGATATTGGAACAACATCTTAATGTGCGGATGACATTGTATCCTATATCTGCACAATTGTGCTACCTCTATCCGCCCAACCCCTAAGATCAGATAAAGCTTGTGTGACGGAGAACATTCCTAACAATAAATTGGGGATCACTTACATTTTTTACCCAGTAAGTCCCACTGCTTGGTAGTATTTATTTATATTATCAGCAAGAAACTGTCTGATCTTCATTTAATTGCTTTACCCCATATCAGGCCATTTCATACTTTTGGTCCCATATTCAGTATAGTTTTGTAGTAACGCACAATAAAGAAAAAGTAAAATGAAGTGACCTAGATCTCACTACCGTGTGAAACTGCACTTTAATAAACCATGGAAGCTCCCTTCCCGCAGGGGTCTCGATCTATTACAAGGCAGATTATTTCCTGTTGAGTTATGCTTTTCGAAGCCTCCAATGCTCAGAAAACATTATCTGTGTCCTCGGATCCATTCATCTCTTTTATGACCCGCTACATGAAGTTAATTGGCATTATATCCACTTTGTTGTATAAGTTATGAGCGGCTGTCGGCGTTGAAGCGATGTCAGCACTTCTTCACGCACCTTTTATGATATTATTGATCTGGACACAATAAAATGATATTTACTGGAGATATAAAGAAAGACAAAGTGGTTTGGGGCATGAAGACAAATTTCTGAGCTGAATTCTGCTTCGTAGAAATTCCAATACAGAGGGGAGGAACTCTTTAATGCAATAACTGACTGACACAAGTTACATGAAATTTTGAAGGGCGACATATCCTGCATTCTGAATGTCTCCTATTTTTATCTCACCATTTGTCTTCCACACTTGCTGCTGGTATCTTACTTTTCTGAATGTGCCACCTGGTTTCAGCTCTGTACCCTCTGAGGTCACTGTGTCTTCACATGGCACAAATATAAACCACAAATTCCATGGCATATAAAGATCTAAATTATGTTATAACAGGAACTAGATAGGTACTAATATCTCCCAATATGCATTCTGGTACTGACCTTTGGTGGGGCACTCGGCTCCATCTCAAACTTGTCTGGGAACATTCGGCAGAGAGCCAGGTGACGTGCATGCATGTAGAACTGCAAGAGATGGATAGTAAATTAGGACATAAAGAGTAGAATCAGATACTGAGCGTTACACCCATGGTACAGGAGAAATGCTACTATGGGGAGTCCATACATACAGAAGAAGAACAGATTCTGAGAAATACACCCATCATACAGGACAGGAGAAGTAATACTGTGCAGAGTCTATATGTATGGAATAAGAACAAATATTGAGAAACACACCCAGCATACAGGACAAGAGAAGTAATACTGTGCAGAGACCATACATACACAATAAGAACAAATACTGATAATTACACCCAGCATACACGATAAGAGAAGTAATACCGTGCAGAGACCATACATACAGAAAAAGAAAAAATACTGAGAATTACACCCATCATACAGGATAGGAGAAGTAATACTGTGCAGAGACCATACATACAGAATAGGAACAAATACTGAGAAATACATCCAGCATAGAGGACAAGAGAAGTGATATTGTGCAGAGTCTATACATACAGAATAAGGACAGATACTAAGAATTACACCAACAATACAGGACAAGAGAAGTGATACTGAGCAGAGCCCATACATACAGAATGAGAACAGATACTGAGAATTACATCCAGCATACAGGACAAGAGAAGTGATATTGTGCAAAGTCTATACACACTGAATGAGAACAGATACTGAGAAATACATAACAACATTAATCAGTACTTACCCGACCCAGATACCTCCAGTCCAGCAGATCTGACAATCGTTCTGTTCGGTTTCTCTGGACTATTCTCTGGCGTCGGGATTGTTGGCAGAAGTTGTACAAGAACTGAGTTAGCTGGTTACAGGATTCATCGGGTGAGCGGAACCTCCGATCCACAATGTATATTCCTGAAGAGAAAAGAAAAACATAAAAACATGTTCCCTATCTTCATAGTGAAAAAATAAATATTTCCTCCCAATATTTGAATGAGTTTATTTCATGCTTTTGTGTTTCAAGGTGCCATTTAAAATGAATGGTCTGGCAACATTGTAACATATGGGCCCTTAAGAATATTGGAGTTTTCAATTTGCAGTAAGAGAGTGGTTTGTGCTGCATGTGAATTTTGTACTGCACACAATAACATTTCTCACAATATAAATCATTGTAAAAATATAATGCAAGATACCTGTGAGGCAATTATATTATATTGAATCTAATCTCATATATCTATATAGCTACTAACAAAGTAATTACTTAATGTTGGAGGGAATGCTTGTATAGATTTTGAGTAAATATGTGAACTACATAAAAATATTGGAAAGGTGTTATGATTTATTACCTCACTCATAATAAATCCACTTATTTGTTGGAAAAAAAGCCTAAAGAGCCCAAAATATCACTATGACTTTTTTCACTTATTTATTGTTTAATGCACTGTAACATTAGTATATTTTTAGTGTATTACAATGTATTTCTTTATAATTATCATTATACTTTGTAAAGTTTATTAGTTTAACTTTTTTTTTATGTTTTTTCCTTCTATATAATGAAATCAAACAACTGGATCTGTAATAAGCAAAAGAATTTCATGTCATAAATAGAAATCTTTCCCCACCTTTGAGTGAATGTCATTTTTGTGCAAATATTACTACTAGATAAAAAGATTAAAAAAACATTGCACCAAATGTTTTGTAATCTTATGACATTTATACACATTTTGGTGTTTTTGGTAGTTGCAGGTTGTGTATTCTCTTACCATAAGCAGCCGGGTCAGCCACATGTTCCTGCAAGAAACAGCCAAATCCGGAGAGGTTGGTTGTGACGCTAGGAATACCCATTACTGTACATTCAGCTGAAACATGACAAATACAGCAAGGTAAGTACACCTGGAGTGGGTGGCTTTCATATTTCTAATAAGTTTATTTCATTGATTATCTGATTGATATTATTTCCAAATATTTATGATGTGTTGGCCTTTTTTCCTAAATTTCTAATAACCTGGCTGTCTGTAGTTTCTGCCCAGAACAGGCATGCATCAATTTGAGTTAGTATGGAGTCAGATCTCTGGACTTGCATATTACTTATTTGAGATCTTAGGTGCACAAATGTCTGAAAATAAGACACAATGGAAGCAATGCAATTCACAGTTTTAGATGAAAGGTCAGGAATGTCCCTGTTCTCCTTTAAGGTCCCCTGCTTGCCCATGCATTACAGTAACACCTGATTTTCCAGCCTTTATTAAAATAAAAGGCAATGCATGGTGCTTTGTACAATACGCTGCCATTTATGTAGATTTATACCCCAAGTGCAGAAAATGCTGCAGACTGCCATTTATAAATAGAACGCTTACAGATCCAGTCTGGCTGCACTGAACGTGTTTGAATCCCATATAAAATCAATGATCCTGGGTCAGGGACACTTGGATTGTCTGTTGGGGCCCATTCATCTCTGTTGTGTAGGACTTGTCCTCTCTACTCTGAATTGTGTCTTGTATGATCCCTCTGAACTAATTCATCACACAATTCTCAATTCTATTTATGTATCCTTATCTCTGTAATATCTGGGGACTCCATTCTGCTTATGGTCCTGTAACCCTTGTTGTCCCCAAAAGTCCTTACATTTCCACAGCCTTGTCTATATCATGGGGGGCACATTTTTGTACTGGTAACCCAATTTATGGCTATTCCTATCCCAGGAGCCCTACCCATGCTTTCTTATCCCAGGAGCCCTACCTCTACATCAAAGAGCCCCACTGGGCCATATATCACCATGGGATATCACCAGCCTATGTTCCCTTACTTCTAGGAATCTACCTATGCCTCTTATCATGGAAGCCCTACATGTGCCCCTTTTTATTCTGGAAACCACACCTGCACCCATTTTTATCCTAGGATCCACCTTTATGCCTTCTCTTTGTCCTTTATATTCCGGGGAGCCCCGTCTTGGTCCTTTCTTATCCAAAGGGCCCACTTATGCCAATCAAAAAAGCATTCAACCCTCCAACATCCATGTAGCACTACAATTTAGTTTCTGGGTTGAATATCACACATATATATTTGTAATATGTCTAGTTGAGCCTGGTCACAGTCTCATATTTATTGATGGGCCGTCAGACACCAAAAGATTTAAACTCTGGAGTTCCCCGGAGACGCAGTTTATATAGGTATTAAATTAATGTTATATTCTTCATCCTTTACCAATTGATTGTTCCCTGTATTGCTGGGATTTCCCTGTTGTAAATTATTAGTTATCACATTAATGTGCATAGAGGTGTTCAATCAATAATGCATTAAATGAAATGAAATATGAGCTAATATCACTGCTGAGGAATCTTCATTGTTGGCTTGGCACCAGGATTCCTTATTCAGAAATGATGACGAAGAAGGACAATAAAGGGAACTCCAGTCAGCAAAAATCTATAAACAGCCATAATGCATGCAATTTCATGTTTTATACAGAAGAATCTGTTTTTTTTCTGTCTATGAATTAAACAGGAACAACAGAGTGTAAGCTCCTCTGGTGCAGAGACTGATATGCAGTTTGGTTTTCCCTGCCACAACTACACCAATAAATGAAATTCTTCATTTCTATATTTATTTATCTCAAGAGAGATAATAGAATTACAAACAGAATTGTTGTACTTATCATAAAATTATTTTTTTAAATTCAATTGAGCAACATTGAAATATTTAAACCTTCAGGTTATTTTGCCCCCTCAAAAAAAAAACTGTAAGCCAGCAGGTTAACCTTTACCACTAACAGACCTGTGTCCCTCAATAGACTACAACTTTTCTGTTCATTCAGGGACATTGTAAGTTTTTATTCTTTGGGATGCCCAAAAGCAATCCAAATGGGTAGTGATCTACACAGCAAACAAACCCTAGGGGTCTTACAACCAAAGCTGTCATCAGGTTGACCTTTTAACATGAGCTGGGGGTAACATTATTGGCTGTAGATATTGGCATTGTCATTGGACATGCTGCCATTAGTAGAATTTAAGCTGGGGACCCCAGTGTAACAGAACATATCCCAGTGTCTGAAGTAAGCACGGACATGGCAAAATGTAGGTTAAAGTTAGGAGACAAGACTCATGAACCCCAAATAACTGTAGGGGTTGGATGGCTGGTGTTGACCAAAGTCTGCAGATAGACACCAGGAGGGGATCTCAGTTCAAAGTATCAATTAGCACTGTGCAAGCAGGAGCAGCAGTAGGAAGATGCTTCCTTGACATTGTATCGGTGAGAAAAGAGATGAGGGTGACCGTCCACCCAGTGCATGACTAGGGTCTCCAAAGGCCAGGGGTGTAGTAGGGCGAGCAAGCCATGCCCTCTTTTTTTTCGGAAATGAGGCATTTACATAAAAATGATGCGCACTCACTATGAATAGTACCGTGACCCCTCTTCTTTTTTTACAACTACACCCCTGCCTAAGGCAATTCTTGTGAGAACAGGAGAATAAAGGTGCTCTATATCAATGAAGTTTTTCCCAAATCTCCGTCTTACTGGCCCACTGACAAAGTATACAGAGATAGGTCAAACACAGAGCATCTGAAAAGTGCTCTGCAGACGACTTTTACCAGTGCCTGAAAATCACTTTCTGACTATCCCTGCAACCAGAGGCTTCTAGGCATATTACTCCAAAAGCTGGGGATTTAGGACTACCGTGCCAGTGAGCTACAATAAAACGCACAAAGCTCCAGAAACAATGTAAAAAAAGTCTAGACTTAGGGATAGTGCAAACATTTTTTTTCTGTAGGCAGCAGTATAACCTGAAGGTGAGGCATTTCATGTGTCCTTCAATAGATAGGAATTTTATTTATACCTGTTCTGCCCTAAACTCTGCACAACACAACAAATCTTAATTCTAATGCCACAGATGGGGTTTGGGTAACTTCTCAGTTCTCAGTCACTCACCTGGTGTATATCCCCAGGGTTCATAATAGGATGGGAAGACCCCCAAATGGCACCCTCGGACGAACTCCTCATAATCCAGTGGTAGTAGAGGGCTGGTGGAAGATAGGAATTCTGGGTGCACGATCACCTGAGGAATGGAAGGTACAACATATTACTAAGTTGCTATAAACTGTGATTGTCTGCTATAGGAGATTGTCAGCTCCTTTGAGGGACAGTTAGTGACACGACTAAGGACTTTGTACAGTGCTGTGTAATATGATGGCGCTATATAAATACTGTGTAATATTAATTATATAGGTAACAGCATAGAACAATTACAGATCATCTTCTTTGTACAACTTAGTTAGCTTGCAATGTACTATATATCGCTGTGATTGCAGAATATGTAATTAGTTAGGTTTTTAGTAAGTACATGCTAGAAATGGTGCTTCTTTTATCATCCAATATTTTGCATTGAGTATAAGAAAAGAAGAATTAAAGGGGCAGTGAATATTATTATACATTGTAAAAGATCCCTCTTCTGACGCATGAAAATCCCTTCTATGGGATTCACGCTCATCTATCATTCCTAAATATCCCCCCATTATCCACATTAGTCAGCCTCTGTCACACCCTCCAACAATCCAATATTCACTATATGGATCTGGACATTGATTTATATTCCCGTCTATACATATATACGGACAGACGTGTCTGAAGCTTTTAGGAAATGAATGGTAATAATATCCTGATTGAGAATTAAACAGCATTTCCTGGATCATTGATCCCATCATTAAACATCCTTATCACACCGACCTTCACTCTGTCTGTCCGACTGTTAAATAAGCCAATCCGTCTGATCGTATTGAGGATTGGGTCGTTGAAGTCGTCCACCATATTGTGCGTTGTGATGGGAGGCAGAGACTGGCGCTGTGATGGGAAATATAAAAAGAAAATTTTAATACTAATGCATGGAATGTTTAACACAAACTTATACACATGCATTGTATACGGATAATAGAAACATACAGGACATTAATTCAAAGAGATGAGGCCCCCAAAACAAAGTATTAGGGATATGAGAGATCCACTGTTTTTTTAAATTGTACCACAAATTGGGAGATTTCAGTAAAATGTTACCAAATGCATTGAAATCATAGGGCAAGGGAAATAGTAGTTTTGTTTTGATGGTGCAAAGAGCTTTAAATGTCCCCTGAGGCTTACAGAATTTTATTTTACCCATTATGGTTCTTGTGCCAAAAATGTCCCCTTTTAAGACTCATTTTGGTCTTTTTATAAATTAGTTAATCTGACATTAAGGCAATGTTCACACTGACCATGAGGTTGTGGTGTGGTTACTACTTCCTCATGCAAGTGAAGCATTGCCTGCTTCTCTCTACAGCAGCACCATAGACCAGTCAAATGTGCTGACATTGGCAGTTCAAGTGACCAAGCAGCTGGCAAGGTACCAGCCACCAGTAGCCGCATGGGTTTGCTTAATTCCAAGGGAGTTCTGAAATTGCCCTTACCAAACATTTTCTGGTGGAGAATCCTCCTACATGTGATTCTTCATCACAAAATTTATGGTGAATGTTGGATTTATACCTTTATAATCAGTCCCCATTATTTCAGATTTTCTTCCCAGGAATTGTAAACATTCACAAATGCAAAATCAAACTCATATAAAATCTAAATAAACACATATACCATGAAAAATAAAATAAACTGCTTTAAATACAAAAAGACAAAAAAAAAAACATTCCTTCTAAATAATAAAAAAGTCGATTACCTTAAAAGCAAATGTCTCCAAAGCAGCTCAGTAAACAACTTTTAAAATGTAAGTTTTAGAGGCATAATTGGTAATTTCTGTACAAATTTACAAACTAAAATAATCAAAATGCAAAAAACAGATGCAAAACCCATGTCAGCCTTAAAGTGATTAAACTATGCTACTTTTATTATTCTCTTTAATGCAATAACATTTAATAAAATGGCAAAAAATCAATCAGTTTCCCTCATTACTACCAGTCCTGACATCCTATTAAAAGTATTATTTAGCAGAAGAGAGTGTGATATATGAATTATGGACCTGTGTGGAGTATATCGCCCTTTTCATGATGGTCAGGTCATCCCGGTCCAGAATCTTGTTCAGATCAGGAATTTCCCCTCTAAGGAGAGAAGATTTTATTATCTTAGAACAGACAAATCAGCAATTAAACATTATTATTATTAAACAGGATTTTTATAGCGCCAACATATTACGCAGCGCTGTACATTAAATAGGGATTGCAAATGACAGACTAATACAGACACAGGAGGAGAGGACCCTGCCCCGAAGCGCTTACAATCTAGTAGGTGGGGGATCTAGCAATGATCTAGGATACCCCCAAAAAACCCAACTAGCTCCCCCTAAACTATCTTGGACACCCCACAATCTATATTGGTTCGTTGGGTCGATTTTGGTAATTTTTTTTATTTTATGACATTTTTAGCTTCCTATCTGTCACACTTATATTGCCATAATAATATATTATTTATTAATGTAAGTATGCATTTTGCTTTTGGTTTGAGATTATTGTTGGGTGTGGTTAAAGGTTAAGTTATATAAAAACCCAATCATTAAATCCCGCATAAATTTCATTTTAAAAAAACATTTTCATTTTTTTTTAAATTTTCAGCCTTTATTAAAACAATTCCTAGTGATCCTGCCATATAGGTAATTAAAAAGTGACAGCCCCTGCCTAGCAATTATTCTCCTAATTTGGATTCACTCATTCCAAATAAAGTCAATTCAACTTGGATGGGAGCTTTCCTGACCTTGAATAAACAGTCCAAGTTCTGATCTGGCATTACTTTACCCATCATTGGCTGTCATTGTCTGGTGGCCGGATTGGCTGAGCCATTTAATGTATTTATACATGGTTTACAGCAACTATTTAGAAATATGAGTGGAACAACATTGAATTTACTTTCCTTTATACGTACTTCAATAATGCTGCATACAGCTTCTTCCCAAACTTCTCCTTTACTGACTGAGCCGTGTCCCTGGAAGAACACACAACCGCAATAATAATATTAATAATAGTGTGTCACTGTTGTAGGACATTAGAAAGTAAGCCCTTATGGTGCAGAGTGGTCACTGAACAACACTGCAGTATAAGTTAGAGATGTATAGATGTATATTAATATAATATTACAATATAAATTCTAATAATCATAACAATAGTGTGTCACTGTGAGGGGACATTAGTCTGTAAACTCCTCTGGTGCATTGACTGATGTGACGTGTTTATTGTACAGCACTCCAGAATATGTCAGAGCTATAACATATGGATACACAGGATGATGTTGGGAACTGCCCAGTTCTTGCTGCCACTGCTAGGACAAGCCCTTACCAGAGCTGTTTCCGCACTGCTTGACCTTTCAGCGTTTCCACATTAAAGTTATTGGTCTTTGTTGGCATTATAAAGAACACTACAACAGTCACATCACTCCGGTGAACCTGGAAAACAACAATTGGAATGTCAGCCACAAAAGAAGAGATCATGAAATAACTGTCACACTCTAAATGCCCCGTGGTCACTCATGACATTTGATGGACATAAGCCGGATCATTCATTGACTTCCAATGGGTCATGGCAAGGAGGATTCTTTTGCCCCGGGCCTCTATAAGAACTTCTTTTTTTCATTGGTAGGATTTGCATTTATTTCATATCATGGAAAATGTTTAAACTAAAGCACAAAATATTCATTTTCACAGAAAGCACAAAATATCCATTTTTTGGCACTTTGATCTCTCCTTTTAGTGCCATATGTATTGTATGAATTTAAATAACATTTCCTTTAAAATGAACTCACCTGGACAAAACAAACATATGCAGAGATGACCTGCATTGAAAGCAGCACGTGAAAGTGATCAGGAGATCCGGGGTATTAGGCAGAAGAAGCTATGGGCAGAATCTCTGTAATAATTGTGCCAGGAGCGGACATATGGAGGTGCAAAGTGTGCCCAGCCAACAGAGACTCTCACAGGTGCCCCGGCTTGGTTCAACGGGGGGAAGGGTTGCCCAAGTAAGTTCTGCACAGGGGCCCGTGGTGGGCTATGTCCACCATTGCATTAAGCTGTGTCCTTTCTCTTAATTTCAAGGCATCTGTTTTTGCCCTTTTATTGGCACAGCCTTAGGTACTCATAGGTGTCCTAATAGGAGTGCAAGGCAAAGCTCAGCTTTTACAAGAAAATATTTGCAGATAACTGAATTGCCTTTAATTATTCATTATTAATTAATTGCCTTTTATACATAAAGGCAGATCTAGGTTGGTGAATATAGGCGGTTGTTTTTTTTTTTAACATTTGATTTATTATGTTTTATGTTCTTGTTTCATATTTACTCATTTAATTATTGAAGTGATTGCTGTATCTTCTCTTAATAATATTACAATGGTATTTTCTCCCCCACATCCTGGAGATTCAGAGGACATGGAGGCCATTTGTCTGTGAACACGGCGTGGGTTGCCTCATTCGGCCAGGGGCGCTGTGTGTCTTCGGTGAGAGATCTCCTGTCCTGTATACTGATTATTTTTATGATTCTGCCCTCGGCTCTACCCTATGCTGAGCTTTATCCACACCACAATATTATAAATTACAGGTTCGGCTTTATATTTCTCATGTCATGGCTGCAATACGCTTCTCATAGCTTCATGAATGCTGCTGATAAAGGAAAGGTTAAAAAGTCACTCAATACTAAAAGATCTGGAGGCACCACTGGGCTCTGCTGAAAATGCCATTTGCCCGGTTTATATAATGATAGGCACAAACAGTAATTTAATTTATTCCCCACTTCATTCAAATATAATCCTGTGAAGGACATGTGACCTTTGTGTTCAATGATCAATGGTAGATCTAAAAGAGATTGAACAATCAGACTGTTAAAAACATTATTTGTTTAACCCTAGGTAACCTTGATGGCTTTCACATATTTGTCAGTCAAAGGAAAACAGCACCAAATGTCGCTTATTTCACCAACAAGGTCAAGGTCGCTTATTAGAGCAACATCAAGTTTGCCAAAAAATCCCCAATGACAGAATGTCCACCAGGGCTGCTCTGTACTGTCTGCTTGCTTCACTCTTTGGAGGTGTGGATTTGTATCGTCCAGGGTCTCAGTTCCGCCCCCGAGGATCCCACTAGTTGGAGAAATGGCAAAGAATTGATAGATCTTACCCGGAGCAGGAAGTTGAGCCTGGACAGAGACTCCAGAAATATGTCCGCCCCTTTGTTGGAGTATTCGTATCGGCCAGCAATGAAGAAGAAGAGAGTCTTCTCCAGATTGAAGTCCAAATGTCTGCACAGAGGAAGAATAAGTGATAAAAGATTTCCTATATAGATTCATCCTATAGGTAAAAAATACAACACTTTGGATATAAAAAAAAAACTGAAGAAGAACAAAGACACCACTTCGCTCTGGGAATGGATCTTACTCATACAGTAAGTACGATGATCTGGATGAATGTCAGCTGCCTGATGGCCTAATAGGTTCCTGTAATTTGTTTCTATGATTTGCTATCCTTTGTGCTACATTACATTATATACTGAATTCAGAATACACCTCACTCATCATGCTGCATCCTGTGCAGAGTAACTACAAGATGCAGCAGTGATGGTGAGGGTAGCGGAAGATTAAAAAGGGTTGTTTGGGTGATGCTTTGACCTTGTGATAAATACCCATAGAAGTGGCCACGGACAAACTCCTGGATGCGGAATTTGTACATTGCGTGCAGATTCTGGAATTCATGCATGGCAGAGAACTTCTTTATATTTAATCCATTTGGAGTAATGACATCTGAAAAAAGAAATATGAATATATTACAAAGGTATGAACATTATGAACATGCGTGAACATGGATTGCGTATGAACACTGGACTATGTATGACCATGGGAATATCTGTGAACACTACACTATTTTTTTATTGAACTATCCATGAACACTGCTTGTATTACTATGGGACTATATGTGAACATGGGATTACGTATGGGAACAGCGCTATCTATGAGCTTTGCACTATGTATTACCATGGGACTATGTGTGAACACTGCATTATATACCGTATTACTATGGGACTATCTATGAACATTGCATGTATTACTATGGCACTATGTGAACATGGGATTACATATGAACACAGCACTATCTATGAGCTCTGCACTATGTATTACTATAGGACTATGTGTGAACATGGGATTATGTATGAGCACAATGTTATTTATGAACACTGGACTATGTATTACCATGGGACTACCTGTGAACACTACACTATTTTTTTTATTGGACTATCTATGAACAGTGCACTATGTATGACCGTGGGACTATGTGTGAACATGGGATTACGTATGAGCACAGCGCTATCTATGAGCTTTGCACTATGTATTACCATGGGACTATGTGTGAAATAGGATTACCTATGAGCACAGCGCTATCTATGAGCAATGGACCATGTATTACCTTGGGACTATCAATGAACACAGCACTATGTATTACTATGAGACTATGGCCCTGATTTATTAAAGCTCTCCAAGGCTGGAGAGAAAACACTTTGATCAGTGAAGCTGGGTGATCCAGCAAACCTGGAATGGATCTGGTCCAGGATTCAAAACATTTGCTAGCAAACAGCAAAATATTTTAAGGAATCCATTCAGGTTTTCTGTAAAGACATAGAACAGATGGTCTGGCACTGATCAAGGAATAGCTGATCCGATCTCTATGAATTATCTTACCAGGTTTCCTCTTCAGCATATGTTCGGCCTCGATGCCGGTGATCTGTGACACGGTGCTGAAGACATGAGCGCAGTGAACGGACGCACGCTCCATGCAGTAGCGGTGATAGATCTGACGGTCTCCGGCCTCCTTATCAATATCAAACTTTATTAAAAAGAACAAAACACAAAGTGCTGATCAGACTATGGTTTTATAGTTCATACTTGGACAACATAGAAATGGGGTGGAGAGGGAAGCGTACGGTATTGGCATCGCCATGAGCAATTTCACCAATGGGGACAAAACAATAAAACCTGACAAAGTTCTAAGCGTTCTCTATTGAATCTAAAAAAATAAGGAATATTGGGACTCTCCTCCCAGAGTTTATATTAACCATTTAATTATCAAATTCCTAGCTTGGTCATTCCAGGCCGAAGGGCAGATAGATCTGTCATGGTCTGTGTACACATGTGCAATCTTCATCGCTGGAACAGTGACAACTGTTATTCCTCTATTTCTTTGGAAACAGATTGAGAGATATTCAGCAATGGGGTCAGAGACAGAAATAAAATATTTACAAAGTTTAATCTGCTATAGGTTTCCTTCCCCAATTTCTCCTTTCCTACCTCATCAACATTGTATTTATTTTATTATTATTTTAATATTTTTTATTAAATACCTTCTTGAACTAGTTGAACTAGTGATTTTATCATTGGGTCTCTGTGATCCCCTATAAAATGCAGGCAGATTAAGACTGGTGGGAGGTGCCAGCAGGGTGCTGTCCATATCTTCCTGAAAACATCATAGCCCCTCTGCCAATTACTTTTCCCAAGGGTTTGCACCCTTGATGCAAGCAGTAGGCAGGCTCTTTGAAATAGTTATGCAAATATCACTATATTATATATAATATATCACTATATTAATGGGTGGATGTCAGGGGGCTTCCATGATTGACAGTACTGAAATCCAATAAATAAAAGAGGGACAGGGACAGTCGGGATAGGGAGGAAGGGGCTATATGATACTGCACATCTTCTAGCCAGGAAATGGGATGGGCTCTGTCTGACTTGCTGCAGCTTCTAATGAAGACTGAGCAACGCTCACAGTGTACAGTAAAATGAGTAAAAGTGGTTCCAGAGGAGAAGCTGTACAACTGTGCAAGGCTAAAGGGAAGGCTGGAGATCAGTCTTCTGAAAACTTGTTCATCTTTGAATAAAGAAAAGTATATTAAATTAGATAACATTTAGGTGTAGCCAGAACTGGACCCCCGAACACACTGACATTTACAAGGCAGTAATACAAGAGATGATGGCGGATCATGCTCGCCCTGTGCCGGACATTTCTGGTTGTGTTCCGGAACCTTCTGACAAATGTTGGAATATCAGATGTCCTAATGGGGGTGTCTGTGGCCAGAAAAGGTCAGCTGAGCCCAAAGGCCACAAAGGTGGAGACGGGGGCGGGCGGGAGAGTGATGGGGGGGTCGTCGCCTGTTTGAGGAATGTTCGCCTTTTTCTTCCTCGTGCCGCGAAGGTCAGACGAGTCATTTACTGCTTGTTGTAGGAACGCAGAGGAATCGCCGGAATTAACCTTTAAAGGCCGACCGCATACAAAGGGCAGCTGCTGACATCCTTCACTCCGCTTCTGACTGATATGATATCTATGGATTCTGGAGAGGAACAAATTATAGCAAATATTGCTACCATCCACACACACAACGGGGGCACCAGTCTGTCCATCAAGGTTGTATTCTGTGGTATGAAAACCGGCGAGGGGTCCGAACAGCAAAAGAAAGTATAATAACTGATAAAAGATTTGGATGGACTATAGGAAGATTGGGTGCTGTTTTATTATTGTGTGTCCATGCCGGGGAGGGATACCCTCTCTGTCCCGATAACTATTATCAAAAATGGAGAAAATCCAGAATGTTTCATTTGTCATCTGAACATGGATAGAGATGACATTTTTTGATTTCCCCTTGCCTTGGAGAGATTTAACGTCTTGTCGAAGCCTTCCCTTCCTTGCAAAGACTCCCTTTTTTTAAATAATCTGTTTCCTACATCTCCTGCCCTACGAAGGGTATAAGGGTATTTCGGGGCCCATTGTGGAAGCTGAAAGCCCTCTTGGAGCAGAACTTTCTTCATTGGTGGGTGGGGAGCTTCTGCCATAATCAGCAAATGTACACAGCATACTTGCTAAATTAGGCTTTGATGGCAAGTCCAGGACCTGTCATTGCCACATTGGAGGAAGTCACCATCCTTACCGCCAGCTCCATGGCAGTTTTTTTAAAAGGACTGCAACCCCCTTTGGCCATTATTGATGTAACCTGATTTATTAAAGCTCCATAAGGCTGGAGAATATACATTTTCATCAGTGAAGCTGGGTTATCCAGCAAACCTGGAATAGATCTGGTCCAGGACTAAAAACATTTGCTAACAAATAGCAAATGGCTTTTAAGAAATCAATTCCAGGTTTGCTGGATCACCCAGCTTCACAGATGAAAGTGTGTCCTCTCCAGCCTTGGAGAGTTTTAATAAATCAGACCCAATGTCTCCAGCGCCGCCACACACAGAGCCAAGTTCTACAATACACGGGTGCATGTGCTATACAGAATAGGGCTAAAACAAAAAGGATGATGAGGTTGACCAGGATCCAGGGATTTACTTTTTGACATTTCATGTCCCTTTTATCAATTATACCTCTACCTCCTGCTGACTTTTTGAGTTTAGGCTTGCTTTAAACCCGGGGATAACTAGACAAGAACCCCCATGAAGAGGAATGAATGCAGGAATAGATTTATACTCCTTACATGAATTCCCAGAAAGAGTTTATTTCAAAGAAAACCCAAACACGTACTTGCTGACTTTATAAATGATGGCAATGTCAACTTTAAAAAGAAACATTTATCTGGCTGTAGAAATGCGGCAGGGAATCCCAGCTGAGGCGTGTGATGTGTCATCATGATTGACGTGGATCCCCGGATGACGTTATTGATAATGGATTTACTTCCAAGACAATCATTTCTACCGGGTATGTGCATTGTCCTTATTTCTACTTAACTATTTCTGGTATTGCATACTACCCTCCATTTACCCTCTATGCTCAGTCTCCCTAAAAGAAGAGGGGGGATCTGGCCACCCCCTTAAGTGGGCTTTCAGGTTCAAAAATAAAGTCTTCCGAAAAACAAATTATTTTTGGGGGACTGGATGCGGAGTAGAGGTTCTGTTCCTCAACATTGAGACAAGGATTCTTTATAAATTGGGAAGATTCACCACCTGCACCTTACAACCCCCCTTCCCAATGTTGAAAGTCATGTATAAGGAATGATACACAAAAAGGGGGAAAGGGGGTGCATCGTTACTGCCTTCCTTTTCCTGCCCATCCAAACTTGATAAGGGTCAGATGAACATTTTAAGGAGAAACCAATGATATTTTATTTTTTTGGGACTGGACAGTGGCTAAAAGTGATTGTTGCTCTTATTCGTCCAACACATACTGGCACTTTGGCTGAATTCTGCTTCCCCCCCATTCTTTATATTTAAGGGGCTGAAACTACCATTACTTATCAATATTACCCAATGGAAATCCATTATTTAGTGGGTTCAGGGAATCTTCACCATGCAGGATCCACCTCCATCCCAATGTAGTCCCAAACGCAAATTCAATTTATTTTATAAAAAGAAAATGATAAAAAAATCAGAGAGTGTAATATAAGATCTTACTAACAGGATCCCTGCCAATTCCAACTCTCCTGCATCCACTAAACTCTGAAATATTGTTTTTTTTAGCAAAGTTACCCTTTAAATGCTCATGCACTGGCATTTTCTGTTCACTGATTCACTGTGAATTTTCCAGGTTCACTGCTCAGGTGGGGCAGAAGTGACAGTTGCCAAAAAAACAATTAGTGTGAAAAGGAGGACCACCTACCTGATCCAGTTGATTATAGAAGTCCACGTTGGCGGCACACAGGTACCTGCCCAGTAGGGTGGCATGAGTGGTGAATATGGTGGCAACAGGAAGCTTCTGATACCTACAAAGAACCAAACCAGCTCCAGCCTGCCACTCATGGAAGTGGGCGATGATGTTGGGTTTGTCCTGAAACTGATTGGTTAGCTGCAGAAATCACAAAAGAATATTCATATGGAGACACCATATACCATGGAAAACCTCAACTTTGCAAGGGATAATTCACTTAGCTTAAATTTTATCAATGGACATGATTGGAAGGTTGAAGTCAGCAGATCTCCATCCAACTAAGCTAAGTGAAATATTCCTTGCAAAGGGATAATTTACTTTACTATGCGAACAGCTTATATTTCTTTACTAACCACATTACATGCCACTAAACACGATGGATTTCATATTGTTTGAATCTGATAAGCTTTTTAAACATTTGTAATATAACAATAGGGAAAGAAGAGAGAGTGTATTTCATTGCAATTGTTTAGTGGCCAATCCTTATATATTCACATTAAATTCCAATGTAACAGATTAATGTACAGAAATTTATCAAATTGTATCTATACAAACAATAAATATTTTGTCTGTGTCCATAACAAAACCCCTTTTTTTGTCCTTTCTGTTACATTTGAATTTTTTTTATAAACACTTGGAAAAAGCAAAATACTGATTTCTAGCCCTTATCTCTTTATGTCTAGCAAATTATCAAATCCTTTGTGACCAGACCAAATGTAGAAGAATTGGTGGGTGTTAGGTT
The DNA here is from genome assembly GCF_032062135.1 of Pyxicephalus adspersus. Lineage (NCBI taxonomy): Eukaryota > Metazoa > Chordata > Amphibia > Anura > Pyxicephalidae > Pyxicephalus > Pyxicephalus adspersus. The sequence continues at coordinate 21,986,293 of NC_092859.1, forward strand.
AGGATTGATGACAAAATAGAATCCTGCTGCTATGGAGGATACATCAGGAATGTGAATATTAATCTGCTTGTATGTGTCACTTTGTTATTATCATTATTATTATTAGTATTATTATTATATTAATAAAACAGCTCCAATATATTACGCAACGCTGTACATTAAATAGGGGTTGCAAATGACAGATAGAGACAGTGACACAGGTTGATTGTTGTTGCTGCAGATTTTTTTTCTGCAGCAAAAAATGTGACCAGATGAGCTGAAATGCCAGATATCACCAGCAGGGGGCTCATCTGGGAATGGTATTCCGAGCCCCTTGGAAAAATGGTTGAGAAACTGACTTTTGGTGGATAGCCTGTATCAAATATTAGAATTGTTAGAATAATATTGTGTAAATTTGGGCAGCACCGTACCTCTTTCAGAAACCATGCCACAATGGACCCGAATAATAAGGCATCATTGGCTTCTCGGTCATGGAAGGGAATTCCCACACTACAGGCTTCCCATAAATCCCCTTTCCAGCGGTCCAAATTCCAGGCAGCTGAACTGATGTCAAACAGCACAACGTACGGACTCCCTTCTATCAGCCAGCGACCGAAATACACCTGAAAGACAAAATGCACATTGGAGGGAGAACAAAAAAGAAAGAGAAGTACTACAATAATATCAGAAAAGTTCAAGGCTTCCTACAGAAGTACACACAAATCCTAAAAAAGAAATAACAAAACTGAAGGTTGCTTGCAAGCGTTATACATTATTACTTGAATTAGGACGAGTAATATATTATATTATATATTTTGACTTATTTCTTAGCAATGCTATTAGAATGTAGACAGCTTCATAAATCTGAATATTCTGCAATTACTATACAATGACTAAGACAGAGCGCTGTCCCCTTTATATTATTCTCCATTCTATGATTTGGCATAGCAGTCCATATTACAGACAGATAACAGGGATTGAGAGCCAAGGTGGGCCCCGGAAAAGGTCTCCTGGCCCTGCAGGTAATTGGATCAGCGTCAGGAAGAAGATATAATAGGATTTCCTGACTGTTGATTGAATTTATCCTCTGAAAATAAAAACTCTCCAAGTGTTAAGAGATTCAGTAATCCTCTGACAGCAGATTAGCCTTGCTGGAGATTTTACTACCTGGCAACCTTGAGCCTGCAGGGAATCCATAGCCTTCCTGATGGCTGCCCCAGGGGGGTCACAGATCTCCACTTGTGTCTTGACATTGTGCTCATAGTACGGTCCAATCATGAAATAATTATCCCCCCATTCATCCACTGTGATCTTGGCTTTGGACTGGATCACTGTGTAGATCCCTCCAACTGAAAGGAGACAATGGAAAGTCTTTTTATGCAATTTAAGAACTCCAGCCAGCGATAAAAAACACCAAATAACACAATTAAGTATAGAAAAAAATGAAATGTATTTTAAAATATCTGACCTCATATCAGCCTTCTAAAGACCATGTACAGCAGAGTCTAGATCAGGGGAGTGAGAAGCAGCACAAGTAGCCAATCAGGTATGCTGTATGCACATGTGCTGACAAGTAATATGCTGGGAACAACTGGGTGAGCAGAGTCATAAATTTTTCTATTCTCAATTTACAGGTAAGGGGGATTATTGGTGCATAATTGCAGCATGAGATCCACATTGGTAGATTCACATTGGTAGATCCACATTCTAAACATGAATAAAGATATTCTCACTTTGCATTTTGCAGACAGGCTCCTGAAATCTTTAGTCCAATTTTAATATTGATGCATTTAATGCCACCATTAGGGCAACAGCTGACCCCAAGGAGAAGGGTCAAGGTGATGGGTCAGCAATTTTTGAGAGTGGAAACTGTACTCGCAGTGCAAAACCCATAAGAATGATGAATATTCAGCAAGGTGCACGTTTCTGATGGAGAGTTTATGTGACAAAATCTTTGCAGCTAATACAAAGGTCAGGGATGGAAACACTTTTCTCAATATTATATATTGGACTCCATAAATGGACTGCTACTTATAATTTAACATCGACCTTATTCACATGTGCCGTGTCAGCAGAGAAATACAAAGTTATATATTAGATCAGGATAAAAAAGTTAAACCAAGATAATAAAATAAAAAATGAAAATATGAATATACAGAACTCTAATCCTATGTATGATCCAGAGGAAGGCAAACAAAGCATGGTCCTATTAGCTATAAAATTCCTTCCTGATCCCTAAGGCAATCACATGGATTTATATATATGGTGTACAAAGTAATAAAGTATTTCTGGGCTAAACACCTTTATTTATGTTGTATTATTTCTGTATTGGGATGTAGTGTGAATTAATGAGAAAGTATCTCACACAACTTTGGGTTCTTGGTATATACCTGTGACATGAGTACAGGGTAATATTCCAGCACTGGAGGTCAGTATGGCAAATACTTCCATGTATTTCCCTGCCATCATGACAATCCAAATCAGTGTTTCTTGACCTTTTTAACATGGGGGAACTCTTAAATCAACTTTCAGGTCTTCAGGGAACTTTTACTATAATTACTATATCCCCAGCTCACAGTACATTAGTGTGCAGACCATTGGGAATAATGTCACCCTCGCAGATAGCCAAAAATGTCATTGCTATTACTTAAAAGTGGTAATAATTGCTCATTGCTCAAGGAACCCCTAGCAACCTCTGGAGGATCCCTTGTTGGAAAACCCTGATCCAGACACTGCAGAATACTGAAAGTGATTTACTTGGCCTCAATAAAACTAACTTCAACTAGCCCTCACCTTGAAAGCCAGCACAGAACTCCCAGTTGCCAGAAAGTTCATATAACCCAACATAGAGTGGAACCAGATAACTGACCCTGGATTATCAGAAAGGTGCTGTTACATAAAAAAATGTAACAAGCCAAATATGTTTCGTGCATACTGTGGAGAAGCCTTTATGTATGCAAATGTTTGATCTATTTTCTTTAAGACAAAAGAAGGGGTGCCCCTTGTTCCTGGAACTTAAAGTGAACAGTGTTACACATATATATATATATATATATATATATGTATATATATATATATATATATATATATAGTGTATAAAGTACAGGAGACTAGATACTATCTTTGATTTGTTGAACACTATTACATTTGGCTAAATGTGATTTGATTCACTTTGCATTGAAAAAGTTCATAAAACCTAGTTTTGCCCTCTCTGCGCAGCCCTTCATATTAAATTGTGGTGTTATACTGCCATCCACTGTCCACATAGAGGTACTGCAACACAGAGACTCAGGCCAATCACTGTGTATCCTGCACTGTGTCCATTCAGTGATCATTCAGTGTTTCTTTTGGACATTTAGAGGCCTTGACCCCAGTGCACTTTGTCTGCAGGCTTCTCTGTGAACCTTCTGATGTTGTCAATAGGTTTCAGTCAATAAACTGAGAAATGATTAACCTATAGGGGCCACAGGGGAGCCTCCTCCTGATCTGGCAGGGCTATGTACGCCCCATTTCCTCTATTAAAGCTGAACTCCAGGCGAACAGCTAAATAATAAATAAATAAAAAAAAAAAAAAAATATATATATATATATATATATATATATGGGAGTGATTGCATCTGCATATGGATTTGCTTGTGTGTCTATCCAGGGCTGAGATTTACAAAGTTTAGCCATGCAGCACAGCCCCTTGTCTGGTAGGATTTAGAACTGCTTTTTCTTTAAATTGTATCTACACCCCAAAATAAAAATGTAATATATCATCCTTTCATTATTTATATAAGTACAGAAAGTACAAAGAAAGCAAAAACCTTTTTGCATACTTTTGCTATCTCATTGGTCCACCATATAATGGAGAACAAAAGCAGGTTTGTTCAGAAAGCCCAGCCTATAGGACAACCTTGGCCCTTTCTGTACATAGAATGGAGCTGTACACACCCTAACACAAAAAGTTTTTTTTTCTTGGCAGCGATACTTGGAAAAATTAATGGATAAAAAGAGAATAAATGCAGAACTGGTAACCTGTAATATATGACATTTAGTTTATTTTTTGTTTCAGATACTTTTTTTATATATTACTTTCAGGTTTTCTCCTTCCTTCAGTCTGTGATTGGAGAGTGAATGGAGAAGCAGCAGACTAATAGCCCCATCTCTCTGCTCTATCTTCCTATCAGCATGATTCTTTGTTAGCACATGAGCAGTGCATTACACCTGATTGGCTCCGTTTTCTGAACTTTTCTGTAGGGACTGACTGCTTGCAAATGAATCTCCACCATGTTGTTATGTGATTTACAACCATTTCTATACATATTCAGTCCAAATGTTTTCATTGCTAATAATGTGAACATGAATCCTGTAAAAAAACACTGAGAAGGGCATGCCGAAGTGGCCCAATTTGGAAAATGCAAGGGTAAAAAATTCTGAAACATGCCATAATAATAATGAATATTATTATAATGAATATTAAGAATAATGAGCCCATATCCCAATGGTGTATGCATTTTTTTGTATTTAGCAAAAGAAATGTTTCAATTATTAGAACATTCAAGGACAAAAAAAACAATATCTGGTAACAAAGGCAACAACAGATATTTACTTTATTTTTTACAAATCAGCCCCATACACCTTCCATTGTAAGTCATCTGAATAATTCTGCAGAATCGTCCCCAGACTTCTGCTGTCAGATTTCGGTGCAGTTCTGATTGGTGGCTTTGTGATCATTGCAGTCCATATTACAACTGACCTGCAAATGAACATGAAGTGGGGATCTGTGCCCAAATGTTTGGGTGAATTCTCATTCCAAGGTCTTGTTCTGCAATTGTTTTCTGCATTGGTAATCTTAGTTTTACCAGTCCATAGCTAAACATATTGTATGTACTGCAAATCCAAGTGGCTTCCTAGCAAATGATCACTGTAATTTGTCAGTGATCACCTGCTATACAGTATTGCAAAGCCATGCCCATGTAATTGCCAAGTGTTCAAAAATTGCAAAAGTTTTTGTAAATTCTCCAGACTGGTGCCATTTTGGTAAGAAACACATAAAATTGTTCCCAGATCCCCTTAATACAAAACAAGCTTACCAACCTTTATTGGTGACTTCCCATGAGATCTCGAAGAGAAGCAGATCCTCAATAGGCAGGTCCTCTTCATCCCACTGCGGCAGGCCATTAAGAGAAGTGACAGACAGGGATCTGCTCAGAGGCATGGCAGCACAGAGCCTAAATATTCCCTATATTCCGGTGTGGTGGCTGTCCCTCCCTGGGATCCTGGCCTCTCTAAGACATAAGAAGATGAAGACAGGCCCTCTTTACGGGATAATCCGGGGCTTATGGCTCCACTACCTGACACAAAGCATTACACACTCCCAGCCAAATCCTTCTCTGACTTGTTAAGTGGACAGATCCCAACTGATCAGAGGTCGCCTGACAGCCACAATGCAAATCTCTATCTGGATGGACGCCAGACGCTGGAACCTTGACAATGATGTCAGAGAGGATGACCGCCCTGGGGTCACTACCTGTGCCCACCCGCTTATGTAATATGTTATTGCTCAGAATCTTTTTTTTTTTCCTAAAATGTCGGTAAAAAAACAAGAATTTTTTTGGCAAAAAGCAAAGGGAAAGGTAAATTTTAGGGTCAGTTTTAGGTTTTTGTTAGGGGTACAGGGAAATTTAGATGTCTTCTGCCTTCCAAATCCAACTTATTGTGCAATCTGTACTTGTTACAGGCACAACAGGACTCCATTCCACAAGGGTTGGTTCCATGAAATTTGGCAAACACTGGCACCACCAACCCCCATCTCATTGGGAGTTCTTATCTTATATTATGCAGTTTTTGCAAGCCCTGTCCTGCTGCCAGGGGACAAGGTGATGGAAAGGCAAATTAAAAATGTATTATAATGCAGGTCCTTCACCTACAACACAGCGTCCTCTGGGAGATTTATACAACAATATCCATTGCCCAATAATATCATCCAAGCTCCCTATAGAAATCTCCATTCTCGTATCTTTTCCTTACCTTGATTCGTCATTTGGTGCCTTTTGCAGAATATTCTCCAAACTCCTCTTTTTCCTGGGGACCTGTTTCTTCTAATTGGGCAAACTTTGCACCATTTCAATAAATGCAGATTGTTTGGAGCTTCCATCATTGAAGGGCCATAGGCACCTCTAACCAGAAGAGCTGAGGGTAAAATGAAAATGTTACATGTATAGTGGAATCGGTCAGTAAGGTTAAAACTGCATTTGTAATATAGTAATTGTAATGTTTGTAATATAGAAAGCAAAGAAACAAATTTCCTGTGGATTTTGGCAGCCACTTAGGATGAGAGCACTAACTGTTTTATGAAATAGTGCAATGGCATTGTCACCTTGTTCAGCAATAAGGAAAGATATTATTATTAATATTATTATTATTATTAATAATATTAATAATAATCATAAAAAAACAGGATTTATATAGCGCCAACATAATATGCAGCGCTGTACAATAAACAGGGGATGTAAATGACAGATACAGACAGTGACACGGGAGGAGGTGAGGACCCTGCACCAAAGAGCTTACAATCTAGGAGGTGTTGGAAGTAACACACAATAGGAGGGATACTACCCTTGATAAGTATGTGCTGTCATAGGATTGTGAATATTTACTAGGAATCCTCCTGTGATGTAGAATTCCCAAAAGATCCTATTGAGAGATCTGAGAAAAGATGATTTCCCCTTAGTTTTCCAAGCAAGCCCTTATTCATACAAGCTGCCTGGGTGGCCTCATGCACCCCAACCCTTCCTGTACCAGACCGGGGTACATGCTTTTCAATATTTTGGGCACCTCACATGCCCCCCACCCCCCCCAAGTATACTTCTTCCATTGACCCTGATTTATTAAAGCTCCCCAACCAAGGCTGGAGAGGATACACTTTCATCAGTGAACCTGGGTGATCCAGCAAGCCTGAAATGGATCTGGTTCAGGATTTTTAAAAAATTGCTAACAAATAGCAATAAATTCATTCCAGGTTTGCTGGATTACCCAGCTTCATTGATGAAAGTGTATCTTTCCCAGCCTTGGAGAACTTTAATAAATAAAGCCCATTGCTGATGAACAAGTGCTCACAACTCCATGTACTTCAAAAATAAATCCTCTTTTCTTTACCCCCACCTCTTTTTGAGCAGTGGAAGAGGACCTTGTCCTTCAACATTGGGACAAGTGTACCTTACAGGGGGAGGAAAGCTTTGATGCCCTCTTTCAAGTTCCCATTGCCCCAGTGCTGAAATACATGTAGCCAACACTTGTGGCATTACAGTGTATAATATTGAGTAGCTCCATTCTTGGCATTGTGTTATATTATATTGCAGCAATTCCCAACCAGAGTTCCATGAAGCCTTGGGGTCTCTCCAGAGGTGGCTAGGACAGTGGCTGATTGGGTTTGGCATGGCACCGATGATCTTTTTAGCATTCTATAAACTTGGCATTTTGATTGCTTAATTGGTGGCGTTTATCCCAAATTTTTTTCCACTAATTATTCAATCATTTCAGGAACCTAAAATTTGAAATGTATTTCAAAGGGTTCCTTTAGGTCAGGGATCTGCAACCCGCAGCTCCGGAGCCACACGCCGCTCTTCAGCCTCCTTGTTGTGGCTCCCTTTGGCCTTGACAAAAGAAAAAAAAGAATAACGGGAGAGTCCCTCGCTGATAGTAATCCAGTGTCCCACGTGTTCCCGGGTGCTTACCCAGAAACAAACATCAAGGCACATCATAGCGCCACGTGGGACACAGGACTAGATGCATTCAAGGGCAGCTGCTCATTAAGTGAAGATGCACGGCTCTTAAACTAACAGAGAGCCAGGAGCTTATAATGGGAACAAACATTTGTAAGTTTTCAACATCATAATGCATTATTGATTTTTTGAATCTTTAGCTATAGGGGAATTTGATCATGCACTCAAATTTAATTACTTAATATCTGAATTTGGTTATATATCCTCATGAATTGATTTATTTTAAATTTGCCATTATGGATTTTTCAGTTATAAATCAACTAATCATATATTAATCAACTGATAACTTATGCATTGATCTTGGGATAATGAATCATGATAAACATACATTTAAATAAATAAATATATTATCATAATTGATAATAAAATAGTTCAGCTCCAGACTATTTTTCTTTAGTGGAAGAGGGGGCTAAATGGCTCTTTTGATAGTAAAAGTTGCCGACCCCTGCTCTAGGTTGAAAAGGTTACAAACTCTGGTGTAGAGCATTGTGCAGCTCTGATCCCAGCACTCGTATTATGGTTTGTAGTATGTGAAGCTCTTGCCACTTGTTTTTCAGATTTTCATTGTGACGTTGAGAAAATTCATTTAGAATGAGTGACAGGTAAAAGGAGCGCTGCCTAATCCCCGTACCCATAATAGAAATGCATTAACCTCATGATGGGTATTGCTCTGTATAATGACACTTAATAGTTACATTGTTATTTGTGTCTCTTCAATGTTCTGCATACACCAGATATCTGCCATTTGGCTAGAAAAATATAGGAGTATGCTAAATTGTTGTGTTTACTATTTTGTGTCCCCAAGAATCAATGTGAAATAAAGGGGAGTGGGTGAAGCTTCTGCTTTATTATACTTTTCTTTGGTGCACTTTTTATATTTCCTATAGTTTTTTCTTTTTTTTATCAGTTGCATCAAATGTTGATTCTAAAACTTTTATATTGTTGAATACATTTGTAAATAATAGAATAAAAAAAACAATATGAGAGTGAAACATATCTGCTTATTTGGAGGAATTGCCCTTATCTCATTTACCTGGAAATTCTGGATTTGTAGGCAGACAAATCTTAGAACTTTCCGGCAACCATAGGACATATCTATATAGGTAGTCCCCGGGTTACATACGAGATACGGACTGTAGGTTTGTCTTTAAGTTGAATTTGTATGTGAGTCGGAACGTGTACATTATTTTATTAAATGAAATTAGGACAGATGATTGTCCCAACATATTATTAGGCAGTGTGGTGTCAGTTACAGTATAAAATCCTCACTGTAAACTAATCAAAAAGCAAAAAAACTTTATGGAGCCTAGACATTCACAATCTTCTGGAGCAAGCTGTGCTTCGATATGCAAAAAGAAACAACTGCAGAGTTAGTCTTGGTCACTAAAGAGTTACAAGAGCTTGCAGAAGAGTCACCCTCCTATGATCACCCACAACCTCAGCTGTGTTTAGTAAAAGTTTTCTTCTGCTGGTCATGCAAACCCCCTCCCCCTATCAAGCCTCCATCCTGCACACGAGCGAGCAGGGAAGCCCCCATTCATATTTAGGAGTCGTCCGTATGTTGGATGTCCTTAACTCGGGGACTGCTTGTAAAGCAATGAGCAATGAATGTGTATAAAAACCCTAACAATGAACTTGCTACTTTTTAGTCTGTGTAATACATAATTGAAGCATTTTGTGAAATCTGTTTGGTAATTGAAAAAAAAAATCTATTAACCCCCTTAGCGTTCTAAATCTGTCCAAATTTCCACGCAAAAAGCGTTCAATTTTTTTGCATGGAAATTTATTTTACATTGTAGCCCTCTAATTCTTAGGCATAACTCACCAAAATTTGTCCAATATTTATTAAATTTAATAATAAACTTTAAATAAAAAAACACAAAAATCTTAAAAAAAAGATAGTGGAACATGTTATTTAACTGTAGAGTAGCATGTATAATATATAGATAATATATTATATAGATATATTTTATAAAGATTTCTTTGTATTGGACTCAATAGTTATTTTGTATTGAATCCAATACAACATTATTTGAATTTCCCGCCTCTCCTCCTGCCCACACCGACGCATGCACCAATGTCACCGGGAAACCCCGGAGATCGTCTCTGCAGTCGCCAGCTGGAGATCAGAGGAAGAAGACTTGTCCCAAGGAGCTGCAGGGACCAGCGGGGGCGGTCCAACGGAACAAGATAAGTGTTTTTTTTATGCTTTTGTGTGTGACTCGGGATTACCGCTTTTTGCATGGTAAATCCACCGCTAGTGGGGTTAATCCTTCCAGAAACCTTGTGTGCTGATATCTTCTTGTGCTATCTGCTTGTGCTGCATTTTCATCAGTTGATCCCAGCATATTGCCAGGACTTTCACTTACTAGAATGGGGGCTATGGGCCAAGTAGGCTGTTCATGGGAAAAATGTCATTATCTGTACACAAATATTCACACAGCATTGTTCTGGTGATCACATTGTTCACTGTATTTACAATGGTTGATTAGATGAAAAGCTCAGCACATTTTGTGTAGAATTGACACTTTTAGATTTTAGAAGATTGCCATTATAACCTTATTCAGTGTTCAGCACTTAAAAAATACCATGGAGATCCGTGTGTTTTATATTTATCATCACTTTCAGGTTGGAATTGTCTTGTTGGAAAGAATTCCAGGTAATAATTAGGAAAAAAAGGAAAGCCATTCAATAACAACATAGGGCTCAATAAGCTGCAATATCATATTTTTGTTCTTGACTTTAGATGAGCTTTATGTTGCCATTCTTTTGCAGCTGTTCATATTGCAACATTTTCTGCATTTTTGTTTCAATAGTTTATATTGATTTTACAAGAATAATTTAACAACAGACAAATAAATAGGGTAAATGCAAGACATTTACATTACAACGATACAACCAACCATAGGTCAAACATTATAAAGCAAATCCATATTATGAGCTGTATACTTGAACATGTATTGACTAATACCAAAGTGCTCTTAAGGGCGAATAAAGTTACACATACCCTTTAATATGAGGGTCTAACATTGTAAAGTCTCCTCAGAACCATGGATAGGCGGACCTAGGTAATATTTAGACCCATGGTTGATACCAACAACCCTATGAAAACAGACTTAAAATATAAAACCATCAACAAGATAGTCCTTGGGGGGTATAGGGATGGTGAAGGGGGGAGGGGGGAAGGACAGGACAGGGGCAGTATGCTCTAGGTCGGGACCGTCAACACTGTGACCGAAAATTATCTTGGTTATTATTTCCTTAGCGTATCTAGGATTGGATATGGGGGGAGTCTTTGAACCAGTCGCAGGCAGATAATGCCATTTTAAATTGTTCCATTTGGTCAATATCCTCCGCCACCAACAATTCCATATGACGGATTTTCTCGAGTTCTGAAACCCAGTCCTTAATACGAAGAGCTGTGGATTGTTTCCATAATCTCAGGTTCAAGGCAATAGCGGCCGTGAGGAAGTGGCGAAGCTTACCTTTCTTGATGTTCTTAAGTGATCTTGGACCCATAGAGAGGAGAGTCACCTTAGGATTATTTTGGAGGGTGGACCCAGTGCATTTAATTTACAGCTGAAAAACTGTCTCCCAAAATCGGAATATATTTGGGCATTCACACCATATATGAAGCATTGACCCTCTTTGTGAATGACAATGCCAGCATATATCAGACTGCTGGGGGGACATTCGGTGCAAGTCTACTGGACAGCAATACCATCTAGAAAGTATCTTGTAGTTGGTCTCCTGGGCTTTACATGTCAACGTGAGCTAGTAAGAATAAAGGATTTCTCACAATCCTCTGTAATTGTCGATCTGTATAAATCTCTCTCCCAATATCTCGTATACACTGGGATGGTGGGGTCAGGTTCCTGGGCAATCAGCCCGTATAGCAGAGAGCCTGCTGGTCTATAGACACAAGTGATGCTGGGAATTGTAGTAGCGGCGCTATTTGAATGCAGCGGCAGGCCAGCTGCAGTTCATATTTAGGAGCCCAAAAATTTGGGGGTCAAATAAAAATGGACGTCAGGGGCTAGAGTTTGACAACCCTGCTGTATAGCATGGAGATAACATGGGTGGGACGTATGGTTGAGCTGAGTATCAACTTAAATTCTGTCAAACCTCTATGTAGCCGAGATTTATTGGTGAGAGAGGTCACAAAGGAGGTCATTTGTCTATATGAAAACCATGAGAGCAACCTACTTCTTTTTGATTTGTCAAGAGATGCCATGGGGGGAACTCAGCCATTATGTAGGATACTCTAAAGGTGGCAGTCATCTAAAGCAGAACAAGATAAAAAGGGAGTTGCACCCATGGCTGGTGGGTTATCAAATAATGGCGTCATGGGGCTTGGCCTTGTTGATAAGTTGCCTGATCTGATAGAGACATCCCAATTATGTACTAGATCTAGTTTAGGTATGGGGGAAATTTCACTTAAAAGAGACCGGTCCAACGAGGGGAGGGACCTGAGACTAATTGGAGAGAGAGATTCTTCCAACAGTACCCTATCTTTTCATTTTCAGTTGTGGAACCAGTCTATTAATTGCACTAAGACTAATTCCTGATAATAGGAGATGATATCAGGGACTCGTACATCGGCTTTATCCATAGATTTAGCTATTGTATGGAAAAGCTAGATATTGTATGAAAAGCAATAATGATGGAATAATCTATGCAGTGTACGTAAATAAGTTACCGGCAAAAGTATAGGGACTGTTTGGAACACATATAATAGCTTAGGCAGTATATTCATTTTGAGAGTGTTGATACATGCGAACCAGTTCAGTGGTAGGGATTCAAATTTCTGGAAGTCTGACTGTAATTTACTATATAAAGGGGTGCAGTTATAGAAGAATAATTTGGAAGGGTCTGATGTAACCCAAACACCTAGATATTTAATTGCTTCGTTGCAGATACTAAAAGAAGTATTAGTGCTGATAGATGACATTTGAGTAGTGTCTAAAGTAATGTGGAGGATTTCAGACTTTGAGTAATTCACCTTAAAGTTGCTATAGAGGCTCAATTTATCCAATTCCTTCATTATTGATGGTATTGTAATGTGTGTGGAGGATACAGTTAGGTCCCTCAATATTTGGACAGAGACAACATTTTTCTAATTTTGGTTTCATACATTATCACAATTCATTTTAAATGAAACAACTCAGATGCAGATGAACTGCAGACTTTCAGCTTTAATTCAGTGGGTTGAATAAAAAGATTGCATAAAATTGTGAGGAACTAAACTTTTTTTTAACAATCTCTTCATTTCAGGGGCTCAAAAGTAATTGGACAAATTAAAAAGCTGAAAATAAAATGTTCATTTCTAATACTTGGTTGAAAACCCTTTGCTGGCAATGCCAGCCTGTAGTCTTGAACTCATGGACATCACCAGATGCTGGGTTTCCTCCTCTTTAATGCTTTGCCAGGCCTTTACTGCAGCGGCTTTCAGTTGTTTGTTTGTGGGCCTTTCTGTTTGAAGTTTAGTCTTCAACAAGTGAAATGCATGCTCAATTGGGTTCAGATTAGGTGGCTGACTTAGCCATTCAAGAATTTTCCACTTCTTTGCTTTAATAAACTCCTGGGTTGCTTTGGCTGTATGTTTTGGGTCATTGTCCATCTGTATTATGAAATGCCTCCCAATCAATGTGACTGCATTCAGCTGGATTTGAGCAGACAGTATGTCTCTGAACATCTCAGAATTCATTTGGCTGCTTCTGTCCTGTGTCACATTATGGATAAACACTAGTGTCCCAGTGCCATGGCAGCCATGCACGCCCAAGTCTTCACACTGTCTCCACCATGTTTTACAGATGATGTGCTATGCTTTGGATCATGAGCTGTTCCACGCCTTTTCCATACTTTTTTCTTACCATCATTCTGGTAAAGGTTGATCTTGGTTTCATCTGTCCAAAGATGAAACCAAGCTGTTGTCTTCCATGGACCTCCAGGTCATATGGCATTGCTGAGTTGACCAGTGCTTTTTTTCTTTCTCATGATGTACCAAACTGTAGATTTTGTCACTCCTAATCTTGTAGCAATTTCTTGGATGGGTTTTTTTTCTGTTTTTGCAGCTTTAGAATGGCTTGTTTCACTTGCATGGAGAGCTCCTCTGACCGCATGTTGTTGTATCTTCCACATACAAGCAATTCCCGCCCCCCCCTCAAATCAGCTCCATGGCCTTTTATCTGCCTAATTGATAATGATAGAACAAAAGAATTGCCCACACCAGCCCATGAAATAGCCTTTGAGTCTATTGTCCAATTACATTTAAGCCCCTGAAATGAAGTGATTGTGTAAAAAAAAAGTTCCTCAGATTTTTATTCAATCTCGTTCAACCCACTGAATTAAAGCTGAAAGTCTGCAGTTCAACTGCATCTGAATTGTTTCATTTAAAATTAATTGTGGTAATGTACAGAACCAAAATTAGAAAATAAAAAAATGTCTCTGTCCAAATATTTATGGACCTAACTGTATGTACAGGAGAAGATCGTCCGCGTATAGTAAAAATTTGTAATGTGAATCCTCTAACATAACACCCTTGACATCTAGGTTATGGCGTAAAGCTACAGCTAGATGCTCCATGACCAATGTGTATAACAACAGGGAGAGGGGGCATCTCTGTCTTGTGCCATTCTGTATTTGGAATGATTGGGATAGAGCACAGTTGACCTGCAATCTAGCTTTTGGTGAGTAATATAATGCTGAACTTCTTAAAATCATGCAGGGGCCTAGGCACACCTGGCGTAGTGTCGAGTACATGAACTTCCAATTGACTCTGTCAAAGGCTTTTTCGGCATCGACCGATAGAAGACACATTGGTATTCCTGTAGCTTGGACATGTTGGGTCAGTATGATGGTTTTATTGGTGTTGTCCCTTGCTTCCCTCCCATATATGAACCTGGTTTAATCCATATGAATTATTGATGACATGTATGGGGAGAGCCTCTTTGCCAACAATTTAGAGAATATTTTTGCGGTAACATCTATCAGAGATACGGGCCTGTAATTTGAGCATACCATGTAGTCCTTGCCTGGTTTGGGGAGTACTGTGATGTGTGCATCTAGGCTTTGTGATGGAAAAGGTGTATCCGTTGATACAGAGGAGAACACTTTGGTTAAAAAAGAGACTGGAAGAAGGGCTGGTAGCTTGTAAAAATGAACGGGTAAACCCACCTGGACCTGGGCTTTTACTTGCTGGCGTAGATTTTATTGCTGCGCTATCCTCTTCCTCAGTGAATGAGGATTCTAGGTGAGATATCACCCCAGGGTCTAGTACTGGAAGGGCCTTTCTGATATATATTGTTCAAGGGACGAAGGTGTTACTGGATCCGGTCGTAATTGATACAGATGAAAGTAGTACTTGTGGAATGCCTGCAGGATGTCTTTAGGGATGGACGTCATTGTACCATTAGCATTCCGTATAGAGGGTATATTTGTGGTAGAAGTATGTGGGTGCAGACCTTGTGCCAGAAATCTACCCCATTTATCCCCGTATTGGTAAATCAATTTACGAAAACGATCCCAATGGCGCTGGTGTGCTAAATCGTAAAGTTCTAGAAGGTGCGTTCTAGCCGCAGTTAGTTCTAAGAATTCATCAGGGGCCAGGTTTTGCTTGTGTAGGTGTTCTAAGAAGCGGACTTTTCCAGATGTGAGCTTTATGTCTTGTGTTCTAATCTTCTTATGTCTGGCCCCTTGCTGTATTAAGACCCCCCTAAGAACCGCTTTTATAGCCTTCTTTTGTATCAGGAGGGTGGTGGTATCAGAGGAATGGTCCTTAATAAAATTAGATATTGTGTCTAGGACCACCTTAGCACATATCAGGTCTTTGAACAGGGAGTCATTACACTTCCATGTCCATTCTCTTGGGCCTGCTTGTGGGATTTGGAGGGACAGAGTTACTGAAGAGTGATCAACCCGGGGCATGGGTCTATGGATGTAGTTGGGCGCCATTTAAGTGCAGGGTGACTCACTAGCATATAATCTATGCGGGAGTACATACAATGCGGATTGGAGTAAAATGTATAATCTTTGGTCGTTGGGTGAAGTGTGTGCCACATATCTAACAGCCTAGGGTCCTGTTGGAATGGAAGGAGTTAAGCTTATGTCCATGCAGGGATCAAGTGCAAAATTCAGGTCGCCTCCCACTATAATAGTAACTTGTGTGACCCTTTTCTTTTCCAAGTACTGAAAGATGGGCGTTGTGTGTTCTTGGTTGGGTGCATAGAACGAGGCAATGCTGAATTTCTTATCTCATATGGAAACCTTAAGAATTAAATATTTGCCCTAAGGGTCAGAATGGGCTTCTTTGATTTGCACTGGTAACCTTTTATGGAACGCTATGGAGACACCCTTGGTTTTGGAATTGGTTTTGGAGCTGTGGGGCCATGTGGAATAATATTGGTTTCAGAGAAATGGAATCTGATTAGTCTGAAAGTTGGCCTCCTAAAGGAGCAATTTTTGCACTCTCGCTTTATGTTGGGCTTATAGTAATTTGTAGTAGCTTGTTGGGGCTATTAAGGCCTTTAGTGTTGAGGGTAAAAATTTTTAAAATTAGTGGTTAAATATTGGGTGGTGACGGGGGGTTGGTCACCAGACGGGCGAGACGGGCTAAGTTCTGGCACATGGGGTGAAAAACTAAGGTGGGGTCAAAAAAGTCCCAAACTTCTGTCCAGTAAAGACGGTAAGCCTATGTGAGGTACTGGCAGTCTACGGCAGGGATAAACAGAACTGATTCCACCTGGGGGAATCCATATAACTGAGATTGTAAGTTAAATCCAGAAAACATTATATGAGGCAACATATACAAGACAATAGCATAATAGAAGTAATGAAGCGTAAGTCAAAACAAATAAGGTAGAACACCTTAAAGCCATTAAATATTCCCCAAATCTACTATTATCTTTAGGAGGAGGCATCTATAAAGTGGTACCAAGCTAATAAACGGGGGGTATGTAGGTACCAGTAAGCCTTAACCTTGTGGCATAAATGTGTCAGAAGGGCCCCATTAAAATAAAGGAGGGGGGAGAGGGAACTACATTAAAGTATATCTATCCACTGGCGACCTCGAGTGTAGCCATCCTATGTTTTAAATAATTAGCAAACTGCTCATCTGGTAGACTAGGTAGCTAGTGGAGGACAACCTCAAAAAAACTGTTTCAAGTTCTTGTAGGAACAGCGAGAAATACAGATAAAAATAACAAAAATAAAGCATAGCTACTAGTGTATGAGGAATCCAAGGAGATAGGGGGAACCACGTTCATTCTGTTAACTCCAGTGCTGAAGCTCCTGTCTTCAGTGTAGCAGAGAGAGTAGTGTTCCACCTGCGATTGGCACGGTTGAAATTATTGAGACTTTGTGCAACCGCTGTGAGGAAACTGCGCTGGTAAATGATAAACCATGTGGGTAGCGGTTTCTTCTGGTTGGGAGCATTGGGAGCAAATGTGAGCCTGGGGAGAGACCCTCCCTGGGGCTGACAGTTTTGGTGGAAAAAGCAATGTTGTAGTATTTGAATGTAAGGAAAGTGATCCGGCGTGGATAGCTGTCAACAAAGCTGGGGGGGCAGGTGGGTATAGCGAGAGATCAGGTATAAATGTGCTGATGCTGTCTATTGGAATTAGTGGCTCAAGAAGACCAAAAACATTCTCATCGAGCTTAAAACTGTCACAGGGGAGAAAACGCTTGCTGTGAGCTGGAACCTGAGATGTGGGATGTTGCTGGTTGGCAGAAGATGCAGCCGGAGGGCTCCAGTGTGGTGTAGGC
The DNA here is from genome assembly GCF_032062135.1 of Pyxicephalus adspersus. Classification (NCBI taxonomy): domain Eukaryota; kingdom Metazoa; phylum Chordata; class Amphibia; order Anura; family Pyxicephalidae; genus Pyxicephalus; species Pyxicephalus adspersus. The sequence goes on from NC_092859.1 coordinate 22,003,803, forward strand.
ATCGCAGATGGCTATTCTGGCAAGGTGATGGAAGGAAGCTGCAGATCCACAAGTAGTTGAGGAAGGTCAGACGGGGAGCAAAGGAGGTGGTTTCTACCGCCCTTGCGTAAAATCAGGTATAATAGATACCTCACCTATAGGGGATGATTATTTCTCTCAAGACGTTGAGTAATGGTTTAACAGCTCTTCAAGGATCTAGCGTACACTTGGATAGGTCTGGTAGCAGATGAAGGTGTCTCACTGGCCTTCAGTCTCTCTGGCCTTCGTCATATTATCTTCTCTGGTCCAATAAAAGTGGCCCCTGCATAGTACATCCCTTGGCCGCTAGGGGTCCTTGCTGTGTGGGCCCAAGATTCTATGTACTCGATCTAGCACTAAATCCACATCAGGGGGCACGCCTAAGAGTGATGCAAATATAGAGCATGCTGCAGTGTGGAGTTCCGAATATTGAACGGATTCGGGCGGGCCTCTGATCTGTACATTATTGCATCGGTTACGATTCTCAGCATCATCGTGGAGCAAAAATAAAGTGTTAAGTTGAGCTTTATACCTTTCTAGAATCGTACTGTGGGATGTCATTTGGCTGGAGAGATCAGCACATGTGTTTTGCAGGGTGAGCGTAGTAGCAGAGACTTGCTGTAAGGAACACTGCATAGCCTGGAATTCAGACTTACACCTTTCTTCTAACCTGCCAATACTTTGCTCTAGATCTTATCTGGTGGGCAAAGCCTTAAGATGTGCCCTCTAGTCCCAATTGTCCTTACCTGTAGCTAGAGAGGTAGTAGGAGAGGAAGATTCCTCCATGGTATCAGGGATGTGCGGGCTCCTAATCACAGAGCTTGGGGTGCTGGGCACGTGGATGTGGGCTTCTCCCATGATGGCAGAGGCTGCAGTATCCATATTGCCTCCAGTCTGAAGTTTTTTGGTGGACCGCACTCCTGCTTCCATGGTCGCCGCTGATGGGATTACTGGAGACTGAGGCTTTGCGGCCTGGTCCCTCGTGGCGCGGGCTCCGGAGGAAAAGAAGCAGGCTAACCTGCTTGCTGCGCTTTTGCTGCCGATGCCATATCCCTTCTGGGTCCCCTTATTCTTAGGACCGGTCCAAAGCTGAAATACAGGCACTAGGAGTGCTTACTCATGGCGGATTACCCCGAGGCAAATGAGAGCAGAGGTGATGTGCATCTCAAGCTGCCATCAACCGGCCATGCCCCCCATTTTCTGCATTTTTAAAACACATTTGCCAGCTGAATTCTTCCATGCATTTGTCAGATCAGAATAGTCAGCAATCGGTGACAACATAGCAACATAAGTGTAAAATTTGCATGCAGAGATCTCTTTGAACAATCTCAGTTGTGATATTTTCAATCACTATGAGTGACTAACGTGATTTCACATTGCGAAAGGTCCTCCAATTCTTATAAATGATCCCCACGTGTTATACAGCTCTGACGTGTATTTGGAAGCCTTTTGATGTTTGGATCTTTTATGAACATAAACCCTATTTCTGTTCAACTTAATAGCCATACATTAACTTGGATGTTTTATTCTGTGAATGTAACAGAGTAATTCACATCCATAACCGCGTCGCTTGTTGCAGACAGCTCAGATCTATCAACATCACTCAGAACAAACTGCGTTTTCATTGACAACTACGAACGCACGCCGTGGGAGGTGAAATCTTCGTGTCACAACTCTTCTGTCTCATCGGCACTTTACGATCCCACGTTCGAACTTCCACCACTTACGCTAAGCAAAAATCCCGGATTTACGTGAAATTACTGTGGGGAAATGGCTTTGTGTTTTGACGTTTTCGACTGTTTAAGTGCAGAATGGAAAGTCAGATATTTTCCTTTCAGCTTTCTCTCCTGTGAGCATTTTATGACGTTATAAACATTCTGCGCTGTAAAATAAGCTTTATCTTCCCAAAACAGACAAATAAAGACACCAGGAATTGGGAAATAAAAGAAGCATTTAGTGACTGTGGATGCCAATTTCGGCCGTATCCACTGGAGCTAAAAGGCCAAATATCTCCCAGTGCTGCCTGGCCTACCTATAATTGATTCAGCCTAATTAGTGTGAATATTTCCCGGGATGCGGGCGCCGGCAGCTTCTGTTCAATGCACATTTTTCATTTAGTGTTTAAGCAAAGTGTAATTATTTTTTACTGCCCACAATGATCCCATGGTGGTGCTGAGATCTCACCGTCAGTTCAGCTGTGAATTATAGAATGTAAGAAGATAAAGACTTTTAGTTTTGTGAAAAGACGAATAATTACAAATCCAGTATGAGGCACACGGTATTGGTGCACCAAGATGGCTGTCTCAGAGCCGGAACTCCATATCTGTAGCAATTCTTATACTGCTAAATATTGAGCAACATGGCCAAGCCTAGGCTTAAGTTGGCATTACCTTGGTGCCCTGGGATCACACGCAGCCCTTTGGTACAGATTGTGCGGCCCTTGGTACAGTTTCAAACATTAGAATGTGTTTTCCTATCATTGGCAAGTAAAGGAGAAACCTTTTTGAAGAAACCTCAATCATGCAGATTAAATTGTTTTACCTTTAATGCAAACCAATATGGTAGAAAATGCAACACATGGAACAAAATCAAAAACTGTACAATTACACTTAGAATATTTATTGTCATGATTTAGGTAAAAGAGTTTTTCCTCTACTGACTAATGGTAGGAAAACACATTCTACTGTTTGTAAGTTCATTCAGTACCAAAGGGCTGCATGTGAGCCCAGGGAACCAAGGCGTAATATTATATCAACTTAAGCCTAGGCTCAGAAGCAGTCCAAAACTGAAGCCAACTTCACACTGTAATAAGCTACCCATTACCCATGTAATAAGCTACCCATGTTCCAATTATTGGCCCTTGAATTGGGACTATTCATTAAATATCATCTCCACATCAACAGCCTAAACTTTATAAAACAGTTTAGGGATGTCAACTCCACCTTTACCCCAATGGTAAGAATAAACTTTTAGCTCCAAGAATAAACTTTTTTTTTATTTTTGTGGTTTTAGCCCTGCTTTATACCTGCCTCCATAGTAGGTGACAAAGTGCACTTGTATGCCTATATATGTTACGATATTATCTAACTTCTCCTGAATTGTGATATGGGGAAAGGCACGTATAAACTCTTTTTAAAATGTTGTAAATAAAATGTATTAATTTTATAGTATTCAACTGCCGTGAAAGTCCCATATTTTGACATTTCTGAGTACCGTAATAAACTTTCCATGCTTTTTGGACTGCTAAATATATAAACAGTCTAGAGCACATCAGATCCCAAAGGTCAAAGGAAAAAGTCCCATATCGCTCCCAACCAAACTTCTACAAATTCAGGGGAATAAAATTTTATGATGTATCGAACTTCTTGAAGGAACAAATGTGAGGCATCACCAGTCCAAGGTAAAAGTGGATGGTCCAGATGTAAATGTGTGACATACCATGCATTCCATGCAATGCAATGTAAAACATTAATAGTGTGAACCAGGAGTGTCAAACTCCAGCCTGCCAGCCAAATCTGGCCCAGCACATCCTTTTTTTGACCCCCAAAAGAATTCCTAGTACGAATTGCAGCTGGCCCACTGCTACTGCAATCCGGAGTAACGGATTGCAAATAATCTTAAACTGCTATTCTATAGACGCGAGTACAATGCCGCTACACAATTCCTGGCATCACTCGCGTCTATGGACCAGCGGCCTCTCTGCCTAGGTGTGGCCCCGTATTTTATAGACGCACGTAATGCCGGGAATTTTAGTAGCGGCATCACTCGTGTCTATTAAAAAAGCAGCCTATGCGTGGATCCCGCAGAGTTTATACTGACCGGTAAGCCAGAAAATTGTGCCGGAGAATGCACAACATTGTGCCAGAATGTGAAACCAAATGAATGCAGCAAAGTAAAACAATTTGAAAAAACAGTAAGAAGAAACAAGACTACTTGCCTTACTATACTACTGACAGCCATGCAATTTACATCAAAAGGAAAGTTTTGTCACACTCCAGGATAAACAAAATCCAAAAACTTCTCTTCTGCAAAGCTTATTGTCTGTTTATTTTTCTATCATGCAGTACTCTAGGGATCTATTTATAAAGCTATTTATGAATCTGGCATTGACTAAATCATCTTCTTGTGGAGAATCTCCCAGGTTCATGCATTTCAACAGCAGTAATTGATTCTCCACCAGGGAATGTTTCCTTGAATGTCAGATTCACTGCTTTATAAATAGACCCGTGTAGGAGCACACTCATTCTACACTGTAAAGTTCAAGTTTGGCCCGCGACTTGTATTGTAATTTCAGCCTTCTGTGTATTTGAGTTTGACACCCCTGGTGTAGACTGTTTATTTGAAACAACAAATTCATAAAACTCCAATCATTTCAAGAGATCCGCAAGATGCCCTGTGTATGCCCGGGTGCTCAGGGGTCACATGTAGCACTTTGAAACTTGCTGTGAAGACAGTACTCTGTGTTTTCCTATGTAGGTACTTATTCAAGTCTGAAGGAAAAACTTGCCATCAAAGTTGCCGAAATCATGCAGATTAAATTATTTCACCATGTTACCCCATGTAAATGGTAAAAAGTGAGCCACTAGGGCAAAAATACAACAAGTAAATACATAGAGTGATATTAATAAACCCAAAATGTGTATATAGAATGTAGATACTGTGTGTAGGTTTTTAAATAGCGGTGAGTAACTCATGTGAGCCATGCTGGTTTTTTAGAAAGGAGGGGAAAAACAAGACAATCGTCCAGGGCCACCACTATTTTTAGGACCCCAACTGATATAATGGCAGTGGGTTACAGAGCTGAAATATTGTGCATGGCGGATATTTACACAGAGCCCCAACTTTGTCTAAAACTGTCCCTGTGTGTGTGTTCACTGACCAGGAACGTGGGGGGAATTCTTCCCATTGACCACCACACTAATATACTGTGATCTGTGAATTTAATAATTATAGAAGGGGTTCTCTGAGGACCTAAATTTTATTTCAAGGGTTCTCCCATGTTAAAATGTTTGAGAAAGTTTGGTATAGAGCAGTGGCCACCAACCTTTTCGGGCCTACAGACCACGGACTCCGGACTGCGCATGCACAGTCAGCCACGTGTCACTCAAAGGGGAAGAAACTTCCCCCTTGTATATATATATATATACTGTGTCTTAAAAACTCTGAAAGTCCTCCCTGAAAATTACCTATATTTACCTAAAACTGAAAATTATCCAGAACAGTGAAAATTATTGTAACTAACTAATTCTGACCTAAACCTTACAACTTCTCTTCACACTTTAAAGTAGAACTAAAGTCACACTTTACAAAATGAAGGATCAGGCGGGGGGTTATTGCAGAAGGGGACAGGCGATGTCTCTTCTGCAATAACATGTCTTACCTGACTGATCAAGCTGGGAACATGTGCCACGAATAACCAAAAATCATTTCCTTGTGTGTGCCAGGGATGAATGAACTTCTGCGCACCTGCAAGGGAGGTAGCTCACATGGGCACGGCCAATCAAGATGGCCAAAAATAGTTGCTGAGCAGAAGGAGAAAGGAAGATGGTGGTGCCCTGCGAGAGAGCAAGGATAGGTACGTAATGCAGCTATAGTTCCACTTTATGTGCTCTTGTGACTGGGCTATGGACATCCAAATAATTTACATTTTTATTAAGTAAAATATGAGTTTTGCAACAAATCCTCACCTACCTCTGTAGCTGCTGGCACAATTGATCACATCATTCAGAAGCACAAGGGGGGTGCTGAGCTGCTGGGACACTGCTGAGAGAGTAGAACTGAACTAAAGAATAATTGCTGGGGTAGATAAGCAGGGTTATAAGAGCAGCAAACAGAATAGTTTGGATGATTTTTGTGCTATAAACTTTGAGGATTATTTGCCCACAGTACCTCCAGCCAGGGATAGATTTATTTATTTTCTTGTTCAAAACACATTATTATTATTATTATTATTATTATTAAACAGGATTTATATAGCGCCAACATATTACGCAGCGCTGTACATTAAACACATTAAAAATTATTAACTGTGCATGGCCTACGTACAGGTTTAATTTAAACACAACCACCGCCAACCTCTGACCCCACAGCTACCTCTTAATTTTTTTTTTTTTTTGCTTTTAACACTGTTGATTACCCTCTTCGATCAAGTTCCTTTCTGAATCTCTTTACCCCTTCTCACTTGGCAAACTCATATCCTTCTTATCTTTCAATACTATCTGTATGAAGTGTCACCTTTGATTCTGCACTCTCCTTCACTCCCTACATTAAGGGTCCTGCCACTTCCACCACAATATCTCCAAAATATGTCCCTTTCCATCCCCAGGGATCACCAATTTTTTGATTCATGGTCTTATCATCACTCGCCTTGCATCAACCTCTCTCCAGCCAGACTTATTTACCCTTTTCACTACTCTTCATCTGTTTCCTCTCTTGTCTTTTCCATTTTATCTACAAATCAAATTTTAATTATTTCTTCATTCATAACCTCTTCTCATGCTCAACTCCAAGACTTCTCTAGTTCTGCTCCTATTCTCTGGAACCTGGAATTCCTTGTCCTATTTGTCTTGCTTCCTAAATCCACAAATGTAAAAAAGCCCTTAAAATACAAGTTGCCTGGCCATCTTTATCTGCTTCACTAACCCATCACGCATTTTTCCAGAACAAATGGATCTCAAGTTCCGACGCGTTTTGCCTTGGGCTTCCTCAGGGGTATTATAGAGACCATAAAAGCACTAGAAAATCTCCTAGATTGTAAGCTCTTTGGGGCAGGGTCTTCTCCTCCACCTGTGTCACTGTCTGTATTTGTCTGCCATCTATTTAATGTACAGCGCTGCATATTATGTTGGCGCTATATAAATCCTGTTTATTATTATTATTATTATTATTATTATTAATATATAATAATAATAGTAATATGGATAATCTTGTTAAACCTCCACCCCCCCTAAAAAAAATAATTGGACTTATCAACCTAGAACTTATATAATGAATTATAGACATTCAAATATAACAGTTCCATGATAAGTCATGGTGACACCAAAATCTCAGTACCAAAAATATTGACCGGGGCAGGGCTGCAGTTAGGAACACTGAGTATGACCCAAACCAATGAAAAAGGTGGTTGGATGATTCATATCAAATTATTAATATTTATTGTTCTTCCAACAATATGATCAATACAGGGTAGGTAAAGAGGCTGACAAATGAATCTACCAACAGGATTAATGGGAGAATCTATCCTATGTAAGTTTCTGCTTTTTTATAGAAATTTTCATTCTGTTTATACCTTTTATATATTATTATCACTTGTCCTGCACCTGTGTTGGTTGAGTAGTGGGGGGGGATGGGGGGCAGTGAAACTGTGCTATGAAAAGTAGACACAAGGTGGCAGCAGAACATTAATTACTCTACACACACCCCCCCCCCCCTTTGAATCTCAGTGTTGTGCTGTGTTTGAGCTTCTTAATTGTTCATAAACTGTGATTCATGAAAGTGATCATTTCATCAAAGACACAAAGAGAAGCACACTGGAGCAGTCACAGTAGGAGAGTGACAGAACCTAGCTACACTGCTGTATTGTGACTACAGGAGCCCCCCAAGTCTGCAACATCCCAGCACCAAGGTGAGTCACCCTCTGAACCCCAATATTCCATGGTAGCACCTTCATCGTCTTTCCATTTCTAGGAAACTTTATTTTCAAAAACATATAAAACATTTGGCTGATTTTAATTCATTTATTTTAATTTTTTATATACACTGTTAGATTAGTTTCTAAAAAAATAATTTGTACATTTATTTCTTTTAATTGCCGGGTGATAATAGCTTTTGCTCATATTTAATATATTATATTTTGTGTAAAGTTTCTAAAGCTTTCACTGAATGTTATAAGTTTAGATTCATAAGATTTTTTTCTGTATTTTGAACCAAATTGCTTCTCAGTTTTTTGTCACTTTGTGGACATTAGATGCAGACTTTTTTATTCTACACATTATAGTCTGTGTGTTCTGTCCAAATGATAAATGTGAACACCACTCTGATCCCCAATATTGTTTGCTATAAGAAAGTTCCTCCTAAAATATTATAAATCCTTTTTACACAATTCAATACTAATTCTTCATTTGCATAATTGTGTCTTTTGATTGTTAGAAATGAAATATAATTAATTATATTGACATTACACAATGTGAGAAATATTATGTGGATTTTTATGTTCTGTAAACATTGTTTAAAAATGATTATTGTTTGGATACTTAAGAAATATATAACAATATATTCATTTTTATATTAGGTTAGTTCTTATTTGCTACCACCCTGCAGTACCTCTGATAATTTAAAAATGATGTAAGAATAATAATGTAAGAATGATGATGTAAAAATTACCAGATAGAAGAATAGAAGGGTGCTTCCTTCCTTGCCACAGGAGCTTACGATCTACTACAAGGACAGCTTTTAGGAGATTCTGGAATGACAGGCTCCATGTGATAGATACAAGACATAGGTAGCAGACACAGAACAGAATATTTGGTGTAATTATTCCTCATGACAAGGTACGGAAAACCAGGACATTAATTAGCAGAATATACTGACATGGGACGAAGGTTTGGTGTCTTCACACCTCTGTGTTCTGAAGTTATTAGATAATAAACGGATAATTATCAGAGCTTCTGGCTGTTCTTCATAATTAGTACAGTGCAGATCCTGAATAGATCTGATCACAAGTGGCAAAGTGTCACCCCGACCTTCCTAAATGATCTTTGTATCAGGGCTTCTTCAGAATAGTACATTCCATACACAAGGTTTGTGACTGCTTTGTAACAGTTTGGAGGATAATAACAGTAAGGACAAATTACCTTAACTGATCACTTCAACCACTGCACCGGTACAACAGATACAAGAGTGTGATCCTAGAAAAAGGCACATGGCTGCCATCTGTGTGTCATTGCCTGCCAATTATTTACCTCCATTATACAAGGTGCATGAAAATGTACTAAAATAGGTGAGATTTATTCTGTGCATGACAATCTATCGATTGTCTATCTATCTATCTATCTATCTATCTATCTATCTATCTATCTATCTATCTAT
>NC_092859.1:22012992-22049667 GCF_032062135.1 Pyxicephalus adspersus
ATCTATCTATTATCTATTGATTATCTCTATTGATTATCTATCTATCTGAAATTTTTCCATGGAACCTATATTGATATAATATGTTTGCGTCTTGCAGGTTTGGGAGATGGGCCGGCTCTGTGTCTTTGTACTGATTACATTGGCGGTGTACCAGGATGGCTGCTCGGGGAATCGGGCCAGTGCAGGCATGGAAGACCTCTCAGGTATTGCTCAGTATTGAAATCATAATTCTTAGCAAGGAACAATCTTGTGCAATAAAATTTAAAAGAAGTTTTTTTCTTTCTAATGATTGGATGGTTCAGGTCAGGGGAGCTTTACTAATTTAAGCGCTTTACTAAGATAAGTGAACTATCTCTCTAAGATAGAAAAAGAGGGGTTTGATTGCATATGATTGGATTGTTGAAGTCAGAAGAGGTTCATCTCATTCACTACGTTAAGTGGAATATCCCTTGCAAAGAGTTAATTCACTTTGCTAAGTGAGCAGCCTTTATTCCCTTAATAAATATATGAGAGTTGCTTTACATGTCAATGGGTTTGTATTTCTGTGCACCCCGAAATTCACACAGTGGTGCCCCCCAGCACAGTTCTGCTTGACAGGGCAGTGTACCTGGTTTAAATCTGCATTAACATTTTGTGGTCTCTTCCCCACCCATAAACCATGACTGTACAGTGAAGGAGAAGCAACGGCTTATAACAACCTTGTTTTTCCTTCACTCTTTGTGCTCCTTTTATCAACACCATTCTTGGAGGTCTTTAATGAGCTGCAGAATTATGTGTCTTTTATTTCTGTTTGCAATTCATCTTTAAACATGGTTCTTGAAAGTTAAAATAATCTTTAGGAGGACTATGGTTTTGTTTGGTTACCTACACCTACTTCTCTGGATTACCAGCTTCAGTGGAATAGATATGGTGGGGAAAGGCCTCATATATACAAAAGAAAGGGGCTTAAAAAAGTGGGGTGAGAAGCTCAAATATGAAGATGAGAGAGATTTAGACAGGTTTAGAAGGTTTAAATATGGATAGAGAGAGGGGGGCGGATATTAGGAGGACTTAAAAAGAGGGAGACTCAAATATGGAGAAGAAGAGGCTCGGACCCAAAGAGGACTTCAACATGGAGAGGAGAGGGGCTCAGATATGAAGACGAGAGGGCTTAAATAAAGAAGGTAGAGGGGCTCAGATGTGGGGAGGAGAGGACTTGGATAAAGATGGAGAGGGTCTTGGATATGAAGAGAGGTTAATTATAGGGAGACTCAGATACAGAGAAGAGAGGGGCTTATACACAGAAAGTGTTTAGATACATAAGGTAGAAGGGCTCAGATATGGAGAGAATAGGGCTTGGATTAACAAGGTAGAGGAGCTCAGATATAAAAAGGGCTTAATTATAGAATGACTTAGATTTGGAGAAGAGAGGAGCTCAGACACAGAGATTGCTTAGATATAGAAGGTAGAGGTAGCAGGAAGGGTTTAGATAAAGAGGAATGAGGGGGTCAGATATTAGGAGGATTGGTATAAGGAGACTTAGATATGGAGAGGAGACGGGCTCAGACACAGAGAGGGCTTGGATATGGAGAGGACAGGAACTCACATATGAAGGGGAGAAAGGCTTAGATACTTCACCCCAAGGTACAACACCCCAAGGTAAAGGGTAACAACTTAAGAAGTTTGTTAACAGTGCCAGCAACTATGGTAGGAAGATCTCACCTCCGTAGTCCACATAATTATAAAAATCCAGGTGGTGTCACAGCCCACAAGGCTTTGCCTATAAATGAAATACCATTTCTTAAAAAGTGATCCATTACAATAAATCTACCAATTCTTGTAACAGAATTTTGACCATGCAATACTTTTCCACATCTAGATTCGGAATATCCAGAGAATGAATTACCAATGAAGAGGAACAACTATCCTCTGGTGAGAAGTGCTGAAAGCCAGAACTGGGCAGATCACCCCAACATCTGCTACTTTATACATGAGAGTCAGTCGGAAGGTCAGATCTCCTGCCGGCTGCGCTTTACCCGGAGTAAGTTTAACTTTAACCCCTTTGGACTGCGCTTCGGTAAGCGAGATCACAGCGGCGTCACGGCAAAAAGAATACCTGAACCCTCCAGTGGCCATTTTCTACATTACCTTCTAAAACTGAAGGACAAACAGACACCACCGTGCGGACTGGCCTCTGCAGAACGATGCTAGCTGGGATTTTATATTTGTTTACTAATTAATATGTCTGATTTTCTATCCCTTTTCTTGTTCTGAGTCTCATTTTCTGTACAGTTTACTTGTTGGAAGAACACAATCAGAATCTTAATGCACTATGTTCGTGTTGTCTCCAATAATACGGATATATATTTCTGTCTGGAATTATCTGTTTTTGTGGTGTTTTTAATAAAAGTGTTTTGCAAGTGTCTCTATTTCTAAGACATGATGATGAAGTGGATGGAGTTTGAGTGGGAGGTGATGGAGGTTTTGTTGGGTATGTCTGTTGTGTAATGAGACAAAGGGACCTCTACTGAGACACTTTATGGCACTTGAAACCTTATCTTTCTCCCTGCAGAAGAACCTCATTGTATTTGCTTGGCAAAGGGAAGGGCGGGTTATCTTCTGTGACCAATATTGATTGTATCTGGACCAGGTAACAGGCCAGAGAGAACATTTTGCATAGGTTGGAACGTCCAAAGAATTTTTTTTTTAAAAAGACCATGATTCATAAAACTAAATATTATTTCAGGCATTACCCATTACAATTATTATCTGATGCAATTCAAAGATAATAAAACATATTGTATTAAGGAACAAAGTCAGATATTACTTATATATAAGTGAACCTTTCAGTAACTGTACATGTCTGCATGATATAATATACAGTAAGAGTATCAGCTTCAGAAAAGTTTTACCTTTTCCCTTGAAAACTATCCTTGAGTTACAGTTAGTGACTTTGAAAGATCAAGTTGATGTCATCAGAGATCAGACTGCAAAACTGTAATAATATAGTCATAAGATAGGAGATCTGTGCCTGATATTTGTCTATGCAGCGACTGCAGGATTTACATGACTATGTCATCTCAGAGCAGGCACTTCAGTCCAGAAAGTAAGGGGTAACCCTAAAAAATACTTGTAGAGAGAAGGATCTGTCCATTTGGAGAGAAGCAGGTAAGAGAATTCTGTGATCTCCAAGAGGTAATAAATACCTTGTAGTGTTAAGCTGCGTACACAGTTGCAATTTTTGTTGTTGGAAAGGATCTTTCACGATCCTTTCCAACGACAAGGGAGTGCACGATGCATGAATGGTGCTGTACATACAGCACCGTTCATGTTCTATGGAGAGGGGAGGGGGAGAGCGACGGAGCGGCACCCTGCTGCGCGCTCTCCCCCTTCCCTTTCATTAGGATCGGTCGTCGTCCATCGTCCGTGGATCCGGCAGGTTGGTCGTTCGGACGATGGACGACACCGACTGTACACACGGCAGATTTTCACCCGATATTTGGCCGATGCCGATTATCGGGCGATAAAAATCTGCCGTGTGTACGTAGCTTTACACAGACATGAGCACTAGATGAAAATAATGTATATCTGATGATAGATAGACTTTGACATGAGAAAATGTTGTTATACCAAATGAGAAAGGATCACCATTGTCTACAAATGACCAATTTAATTTAATGATCACCAGGGTTCCTCAGGGGTTATAGGGGTTTCTCAAACTGTGGTTGATTGGCCTCCCATTTGATGATATAGTTCCAGGGCCAACACCATTTGGTAGAGCCAACTGCATGACTCTAATAATAATTTTAGGTGTTTTATAAGGTGTTATTCTTGCCTTTGCTTCTCTCCACTGACCACCAATGTAGGAGGCTTTTTTTTTACCACTGACTCCCAAAAACTTGGTTTTAGCAGCAAATTTTTTAGGTCAGAGACATTGGTCCTTTAAATTACCATTGAAAATCATGTGACAGTTCAATCATATTGGTAAAATTGTATTCAACTGCACAATGTGATGACCTTCACTATAAATGTGGGATTATACCGCTAATTGTCTACCTATTGGTTGTCAACAATGGATTCACATTGATTTTACAAAAAATTTGGATAATTCACTTTGCCTCATATGGCTGTTTGGAATTTTTATACAATGGTTATCTGGTAGATATACTAAAATATACTCCTTTTGTCTAAATAATTTATATTTTAAAGAAGTTGATTTATTTATCATTTTTTTCATCTTTCACAACATATATATCAAATGTTGGAACCGGCATATATAAAAGTTGAGCCTTCTGATAAAGCCAAAAGGTGAAACGCGTCAAAGACTTCAACTTTAAGAACTATAATGTTAGTAGCAAAAAATTGCTTGGGGAGAAGTGTCCCACAAAATATTAATATGCGCTGGAATTTTTTTTAATGTTGCATATACATATGTAAATGCAATACATTATATACATTTTTGACTGTATAGAGTAAATGGTAATTGTGGTATCTAAAAATTATCCCCAAAAAAACAAAACTGCAGTTGAAAACATCAAAATATGTTCAAACAAATCAATGTTCAATCATGTTTAAAAGGTTTCCAAAAAATAACCACTGTATAACCCCCACACCACCACTTACCCTTTGATTTGGACGTATACTGTAAATCAGTATGGGCCAATCTGGGTGGAACTCCTTTCTTCAACTGGTTTAAAGTTAAAAAACAAATTTATCAAAAAAAAAACTTTGTAATAGTAGTAAGCGTGCTGATGTTACAGTATCTCTGCTGGGAGTAATGATACCTAACGTGCAGCTTCCATCCATACAGAATAAGGACAAATACTGAGAATTAGACCCAGCATACAGGACAAGAGAAGTATTACTGTGCAGAGNNNATTACACCCAGCATACAGGACAAGAGAAGTATTACTGTGCAGAGTCCATACATACAGAATAAGGATAGATACCGAGAATTACACCCAGCATACAGGACAAGAGAAGTATTACTGTGCAGAGCCCATATATACAGAATAAGGACAAATACTGGGAATTACACCCAGCATACAGGACAAGAGAAGTATTACTGTGCAGAGTCCATACATACAGAATAAGGATAGATACCGAGAATTACACCCAGCATACAGTACATGAGAAGTGCTTTTGCATCCATACATACAGAATAAGATCAGAAACTGAAAATTACAAACAATGACTGATAAATCTGCATCAATCTAGTTTTTAACACATAATATCATCTATACTAAGTTTGGTATGGTTAATTTTGGTGTTTTATTTTCAATTCATTAAAGTCTATCTTCTACCCTCAATGTGAGATTATGATTATACAAATCTTTCTTTTCTTCTTTTTGCCCAATATCTTCTTGACTTCCTGAACTCCAGGGGGAGTTACAATAAAATGAATGTGATAGATATTTATTAAAGTTAATTTTTTACATGTGGGTCATATTCACCCAACACAGAAGAACACTGCTGTACATTAAATGATACAAACACATCGTTTTATTTTCAATCTCATCAATTAGGACAATTCTCAGAATTATAATGCATTTGTATAGAGGGAAATATATGATGGTCCTTATACATGCTCACCATGTGGTAAATGCAAACACAAAGAAACAATTCCATGGATGTTTAATAAAAACGAATTCCTTGCGGAGTTACATTATTTTATAAATTACAAATGTGATGCTGCTACTTAACACGCAATTAACCTTTCCGCATCTCAGAAATGACAAACAACGGACAGGCAAATTGTCTTTTTTGTGTGACGCCACTTGATAAGCACAATAAAATGAGTAATATACCACCTGTTCCCTGACACATTCAACACAATAAATTTCAGGAAGATACACATTTATGGTGTCGACACTAATTGGGGTACTTCAAAAAGGCTGGAGGAAACTGTACTACGCAAATCAACCAATCAAATAACAACTGTCGAGTTAAAGCATCAGTTCACCCAAAAGTAAAAGTTTGGTGCTTGGTGGAAGCTGTAGCGGTAGACCACCTGTTGGTCTCTTCCTTCTATCTATGTAATGTTGATGTTTGCTAAATTAGGTCTGCACAACTGCTGTGCCAATGACGAGGTTTCCTCTACATTAGTCAGAATATTTGTGGGATTGCCTTGATGGTGTTTAGTTTAGCAGTGTGCCATACTTCTCCCTTTGCTATGCTTTAGAAAAATGGTGTTTGTAAGAGATAAAGAGATTGTGGAAGTAAAATAGGTCCTATGGTTGGTGTCAGTGGCAGCATTATAACCTCTAGCAAGTATTAGTGCTAACAATGGTAATCCCCAATATGTGTCAGGGCCAGCAATGATGATTCACTGCATTCAAAAGAGCATACACAGAAAAAATAGTCAGAATATATATATATATATGTATATATATATATAAAGAAAAATACTTATATTATATTTGCTTACAACAGGGGTGACTGGGTATTTCAAAAACGTCCCTTTGCATCCCATTCTTACCACTGAGCACCTCTGCGCACCACCGTCCATTTTTGCATTTTGTTTCCAACACGACCCTCCTGTACACCCCATCCCCTCTACTGCTCACCTCTGCACTTGATCTTCTCCTTTTCTTATTTCTGCACCAGATTTCCACTACTGCCTACCTTTGGACCTAGTTTTCATCACCGCCCACCTCTGAAACAACATCTTCAATACTGGCCACGTCTGCACCCCATTTTCATCAGTGCCCACTTCCTCTCCCCATCTCCATCACTGCCCACCTGCTTACCCCACCTCATATTCACCACTACTCCCCCTGCACCCTTCTTCCAGCATTGCTACCTTATAATTTGACATTTTTAAAATGGCCTCTTCACTTACAGAGATGCTTATGATGTCTTTTCTAACCTATGTCCATGCCACTTTGCTAAAACAATCTGTAACTTCACCTTGTTTTCTTACCCACATAGTAAACTTCAGTACACTCTAAGAAATGCTTCTTTTACTAGAGCTTTTATCTCTACATTTGTGTGTTTTCCCAATGTGCTGCATCTCCGATCTCTGGTTTGGCCAACCCTTAGGTACACCTCTGTGTGCTATATCCTTTATGAGGAGTTCCTACCGTCCTCGAGTTTCCAACTCTCCACACAGATGGGTCAGACCATTTCTATTATGGTAAAATGTGAGTGTCAAACCTATCTATTCGCTACAATCTGACCACTTTGCAGCAATGTGACCCAAAAATTCTCTAGACATTGCATGTCCAGAGCAGGATCACCAGACCTTCGGTGTCACTTGCTTGTGCCTTTTCCCCCTGGCAGAGCTTCCGTGTTGGAAACAGGCCACCAGACCTACCAGACTAGAGGTATACCTGTACCAAAACCTCTACCTTTGCCAAATTAGCACAGGAACACAGCTAAGGGGAAAGCACAAACAATACTCATATGGAAACCAGTCCATCAAAATACACTCATTCAAATTTTGCCCCACAGTCTGCTGATACTATTATCTCTTCCACTTCTACTCTACGACTTTCCTCAAAGACTCAGCACAGACTATATATAGACCTCCTGGGACAAAAAATGATGTCCAATAAATTGAATTTGTCTAATTTTCATTAACAACATTTACATGCACACCTGCTCCAACCATTATGAAGGTTTCCACTATACTTCCATTAAGTAGCTGACTTTTCACATTTGCTGCGGTCATTAAAAGAGTTTCCCACATCAGTGCTGGTTCTCATTCTTCTTGAAAAATTCTCCGGGTCCTGTAAATTTCTTGGTTGTCTAGCATGAGCTGCACGTTTGAGAGCTCTCATTTGTAGCTCCATAACTTTGAAAAAATGTATTATAATAGCCATTCCCATTTTTCTGCTGCAGTCACTGAAGTTGCCTTTGTACTCCACATGATTGGAATGTTAGTCCAAATGTGAAGCATTTTGGCTGATGAATTCTAATATTCCTCTAATATATTGTAACAATATTCTACATCTTTTAGTTGACGAAATTCCCTGTACTTCTGAAGCTTACTCACCCTCAATACTGCTGAGATCCACCTCCATGCTTCACAGTAGGTATGGTTTGCTTCTCTTCATACGGCTTGTTGACTCCTCTCCAAAAAAAATGTTTATGATTGTTACTATAAAGGTTAATTTTGGTTTGATCACTCCAAATTATTTTGTTCTAAAAATTTTGAGTTTTCTATGGCTGTTCACTAAATTGTAAGTTGGCTGTTTTGAGTAGAGCTGATGTTTTCCACATCTCCTCGGGTGTATAAACTTATGAGCACAACTGTGTTAGGACACCACCATGAAAACAGAGTGGGGGGCCACAAAATTGTTCAACTCAGTTCATGTCCTAAGCCCACCTATAGTTCAGGCCATTAATTTATTGACATTACTTGGCTGCCTAAGGAAAGGGTCTGGTTGCCAGTTCTAATAAGACATGATAGTGAAACACTCGACTTTGCTTCTGTACACCAAAACACCACAAAGCAACACAAAATGTTGTCTTTTCCTATTAATAATCAGCAGAATAACATAAATGTTTCTTTTTATTTTTTTAAGCTTCTCTTCACATTTTCTGTGTTTTAATGAAATTTGCCTGTTGCTGCGGCGAGTAAATGCTCATTTTGTGGAAAGGTGAAGGTCACTTTTCTTTCCCTGTTCAATTACATGTGTTACATTATGTGTGATTTTCTCAAGGGCGCCAAGCTACGCTCATGTTTTCAGGGAATTACAGCCAATTTATAGGTGATATTACACTGCTTCATCAAAGTCACGTAGCGCTAAAATATGTCAGAGCGGCCCCCGCACCGGGTCTGGGGAGTTGTTGAAATAATAGTTTTGTATTTTTTTTGGTCTTAGCATATGTGTTGTGAAACAGAACTCTCATCTGTTAATAGGATGGTTAGGTATAGACAATGACACAGCGGCCTTGGATACTCCATTCACCTCCACCTGTATAATGATGTAACGCTCCTATTGATATGTTGTATACATAAAATTCAATAGATTTCCGCCATCAATGTCGTTGTATTGTGGCTGCCAACATGGAGAGATGATGGCATTAGTTTTTCGCTTCAATGATTGCTGTATGCAACGCCGTCTCCATGATTTTAACCGCTTGTACTTAGCACACCGTGTACTTATTAGAAAAAATAACGATTCTAAAAGCTGTGACGTTTGTAAAGAATTGGGAAAATAAATTGATTTCTATTAAAAAAAAATGTAAAAAATTGAATGAAAAATGCAGCATTGTTGATAGTGAGAATTGTTTCTAGAAAAGTTGAAATTTAAAGTAGATAAACACTAACTGGGTGGCTTTGTGTGTCACCCTATAACAGTAATTTCCTTAAACAAGGATCCTTATGGTCAAATCACTAAGGTTTATTGTACTTAAGGAAGGACCAAGGTCAAGGACCATTTCTCCACATGAAGGTGCCCTAAAATAATAGAAGTGAGTAGACTGCAACAACTGTTTTTTGTGAACTTGATGAGAAGCACCCCTGCCTACTACCCTGAACTTTTAGCTTTTGATTCCAACTTGTAAGTGGGGAACATTCAGCATAAACCTAAATGGACATAAATTATTGTTCTTTTGAATCTGTTTGATTATTTTTTACAAGTTGACTAAATAAGTTTCCCCACTGATGTATTTACATGCCATGTGACATTCCATGTAAGGGATAAGTCCCTCTTCTCCAACAATGGCCCCTACCACCATTATGGGCAGGCAGGGGCCTGGTACTATCAAAAGAAAAGAGGTCTACACACTCTTTGCTCTCTTCTTTTTAGCAAGCTAGTTTACACACTGCTTGATTTTGGTAAAACAAAGTGCTCACATTCTTATTGGCAAGTCCCAAGTTTGTGAAAAGGTCTGGATTTATATTGGGGGGTGACTTCCACATAGGTTTTTTACTATTATATTTTTATAAAAACAACAAAAATAGACACTACACCATTAAGGCATCTTACAACCATGTTATAATTGTTCCCTTTATGTATATTGTATTCTTTAAAGCCGACACTGTCTTCCCAGCCTAGTGCAATACAATGGGTTGTCCTACAGAGGAATTTATGAATGAAATGATTGAAGAAATGTTTCTATATGTATATTGTATATGCAAGCATTAGGATACTAATGATTGAAATTCCTATGCTGAAGCCTTTGTGTTCAAAAGTTATAGACAAATATGTCTATAATAGGTGTGTACAGGTTATAGACAAATATTAATCAAAATTTGTACTTTGATCAGTTACCACACATATAATACCCTTTATATATGTATGACTGGGCTAGAAATAAAATCTGTCCTTTGTGTTTGGACACAGATAGCTTTTGTTTGTAATTCTTTGAATCTAAATGAGATTTTCTGTCCCTGTCCTACTAACTAAATCTGGAGTCTAGTTGGTGCCACATTTGTTAGAATAGGACCCACATCATGGACAGAACAATTGGAATCCTTGCTTTTTATTACTCAACATACAGGAAAGACGTTTGGTGTGGCCGTCTTTTATTGACCAAACCAGAAAATGCAACGCAAGAAAAACTCATCAAAAAAAGTTGTTTTGATTATGCTGATAATGATGTGGCACTGGGGTGAGGCATCACATGGGAAAATAGGGAGTTGTAAGACTAAGAGAGTCTTTCTCAACCTTCTAAACTTTGGGGAACCTCTTGAACTAACTTTTAGGTCTTTAGGGAACCTCTGTTCTAATTATATACACAGCTCACAGTACATTAGTGTGGTGGTCAGTGGGAACAATGTCTCTTTTTCTGGCCAGAGGGTAGAATATTACCTCTACAGATAATAAGAAAAGACATAGGTGTCACCTAAACTGACCTGAGAGGCACAAATTCCTCATTGCTCAAGGAACCCCCAGCAACCTCTGGAGGAACCCTATGATTCTACAGAACCTCAATAATAATTGAGTTACTTTCCAATGTTATAACACATGTTCTTGACTCCTATACCTAAACATTTTATACTTGTACAAGTTTGGTGACAATACAATGTTCAGGGGCTTTTATGGGCTGCATTTACTACTGTGCCATTCCCCATTTCGATTTCAACTGCAAAAGTCCAAATTTTGGGCCTGATTTATTAAAGCTCTCCAAGGCTGGGGAGAATACACTTTCATCAGTGACGTCGGATGATCCAGCAAACCTGGAATTGATTTCCTAAAAGTAATTTGCTATATGTTTGCAAATGTTTTGAATCCTGGACCAGATTCATTCCAGGTTTGCTGGATCACCCAGCTTCACTGATGAAATTGTATCCTCTCCAGCCTTGGTGAGTTTTAATGAATCAGACCCTTTGAGTCAAAACTAAAGAAGAAATTTCTATGCTCAGTGAGTCTCTAATTAAAAGTAATGTTATTTTCACCAGTATCTGTATAATTAGGTGATATTTTAGATATTAATTGCCCCATTCGTCAGTATCCTAATTTGCATAATGAGGAGATGGAGTTGTTTGGCCCATCAGAATTGGTTGGCCACAACTGAATGAAATGGAAAGGTAATGACGCCCTTCAACAAGACAAACACTGTTCATGAGAGTGATGAGCCCTGAAATCTCTGCCAGATTATCCAGGATCAAAATAATATTTGAATTAATCATTTCCTGTGCTGGGTGTAATACTGCCAGTGCAGATTTATGTGCTGCTTGTTACAAGAGACATTTGATGCCTCCTCATGTATACCAGTGCTAGGAGAAAGGAGAGTTTGTGTTGCTTGTAGCAGCTGGACTGCAAGCAATAATTTATTTAAGGTTAGGTCATTGTTACATTTGTTACATACAACTTTCATAGTAGGTAATTGCTGCAATAGCAGTCAAAAACCAAGCAATGAGACCCTTTTACACTTCTTTATCTGTGGTCATGTGATAGGTTCCAAGTCGTCTTACTTTTTCATAGATGTGTAGGAGGGTTCTTCTTTGGGAGCTCCATCACTGCTTAGGTGGGCATTTCATGTTGGCTTTCCAGCTGAGGACCCTCAGGATGTTGCTGTAATAACACCATGTGGTGGTGGGAAATACTGAATGGAACATTGGTCTGTAAAAGTCCCAGCAAAGGAAAAAGGGTTTGGTTCAGCAATTTGAATGGGGGAGAATGGAGAACAGAGGATTTGTTGGGTATTTTTTTAATGCCTAAAAATAGACTTGACAGTATTCCACTGACCTCAGTAGCTACAGTCGCTATGGTTTAGTTTATCTTAAAAGTGCATTGAATCTTATCAGTAATACTTTCATTTTCTTCTTGTAGCTTTGATCCTGCTTCCAGCAATGACCTGGCAGGCTGCCAGTCTTTTGGGCTTGGTTCACATCTGTACAAGGTAGCACCATATTGAAGGAACCTCCAGTTCATTGCACCACAACACACAGCACTGATTGCACCATGTGCTGCAGGACAAATGTTAAGCAAATGAATTGTCGGCCTGACCGCAATCCAAGGCTGTAACCAGTACAATGCACTTCTATACAGCTACTGTGGCCATATAGACATGAATCCAGTTTGTCTAATGTCATCATAGAACAGGCCACAAGAAAAGGGGAGAACAGAGTGGACTTTAAGAATTTGTTTTAAAGCTTATTTACTGCTTGTTAAAGTCATGTAAATATTTGAATGGTCACAGACTGGCCACAGTTTTGCCTTAAAGAAAGCATATGCTAAAATTGGGCGTTGGGTACATTTACTCTGAGGATAATGTTCAAAAGCAAAGTTTAATATTATAGACCAATAAAGAAACTAGAAGAGGAGACTGGAAAAGAAGATAGGAGGAAGGGTTAAGTGAAAGGTGAGGGAGGAATTATGGGAGGAAATAAAAAAAGAGAAAAGGATACATTTATTAAAGTTATTTTTCACCCTAAACATGATAACTAAAATAAATTACACATATGCTCGAATATAAACCACATTTTTTGTCTTCAAAATGTCATTAGAGAAAGAATCTTAGTTTATACTCTGGTGACATCTAGAGGCATGTATATGCCATAATAAAATAAATCACCTGGTCCTAAGCAGTTTCTATTTTTTTTTAAATCTAACCTCAGATGTATAATGAGGAATTGCTACTTCACCAACTTTTTTCATTCTTTATGCCACATCCCAGTATACAAATTCAAAGAAAAAATTTTTTTTTAAAGGGACTTTATAAGCATATATTTCTTGTTAAAAATACCAGGCCAATCTTAAAAAATTGACAATTTTATTTCAACAATTTCATGATAAAATAACCATTCTAATAAAAACAAACACTCTTCAATGAGTTGATCACAGTTGATCAGTATAGGGGTATTTTTAGACGCGTTTCGCAGACACTTCATCTGCTTCCTCAGGAAACACCCATAAAATAGAGCCAACTTTTTATTGAAGTGTGACCAGTTAAAATTTCCTCCTTTTTCAACACACTATTGAGGCTTGTATAGAGCAAGGAGTGTGGAAGGAGACAGACATGACACCAATCAGTGCAAGATGTCAGTAATCAATATACTGGGAGTTGTTTATTTAAGTGGCATCTGGGGTAAAGATATAGGGCTTGTAATGGATGAATCCCACCTGGGACCTCTTTACCATGAAATTGTTGAAATAAAATTGTTGTCAGTTTTTAAGAGAGGTCTGTTATATCCGACATATAAAGTCCCTTTAAAATCCTCTTTTTCTTCTAACCCCAGATGTAAAACAATGCACCACAGAGTCCATTGTGTCATTAATAATTTAACAAAAATGAGGCTAAGATAAAGAAGCCATGTGTGAATAACTAAGTACGCCCCATGGTTCAATAGCTGGTAGAACCACCTTTAGCTTAACTTGAAGCTATCATTTCCTGTATGTCTACAGAATGAATGCCGAGATCTGAGTATTTGTAGAAAGCAGCACTAGATGGCATCCGGAACTAACATTTCCCCGCAGGAAGAGAAAATCTGCAGTCATAGTAACAACAAATATTTCTAGATTTATCGGGGCAAATAATAACACAATATTAGTATTCTGAAATAATAAATTTGGCCACGTTCACACAGCTGGAGAGAATTTGTGTTGTCTATATTTATTATGTTTTTATATAGCACCAACATACTATGGAGTGCTGTACATAGTTTATAGTCATATCACTAGCTATCCCACAGTCCTTATCATAGTTATATATTCTGGGCAGGGTCCTCTCCTCCTCCTGTGACATAATGTGTTTGTGCTATATAAATACTGTTTATTAGTAATAATAACAAATCCATAAAATAGCCTACAACCAGTTTTGGTGTGAGATCAATAACCTACTGAAATATTTTTGGGATGTGGTAGGAAATGCATGCAAACACATGCAGAACATACAAAGTCTATGCAGGTAGTGTGCTGAGCGAGATTCCAACCCGGGATCCTAGTGCTGAAAAGCAAAAGTGTCAATACTGAGCCACCATGATGTCACCCAAACATGCAATTTTACATCAATATGCTGAAATCAAACACATTGGTACCTGAACAAAGAAGGACATTTTCCCAAGTGCAACACAATCCTCCAAAAGTAATTTTGTGAAAATCATTAACATTACAGATTTTTGCCAAAACAAAAACTTTTTTTTTCTTCTTGTTGGTGAAAGTTTGTTTTAATAAGGCTAAAATCTACTTTTTACCTTTTTGTTTTATTTAGAATTAATAATCAACTGGAGTCTGTTTTGTGTTTATTATAGTAGTTTATTCCCATATCTATTTTCAATTTAAAGTGTATGTATTCTGACATTCTGACAACAAGTATTCCTATTTGTACATAAGATGATGGGGGTTATTCTGGATCCTTTTTGATGCTTATTTTTTTTTTAGTAGGATAATTTGTTTCAAACCATACACAAAAGAAAAAAAACTCTGAATTACTTTTTGGCAGCCAGAAGAACCTAACCATACCACCATGCTTTTTTCTTTACAGACACTTATATGTTATAATAATAATAATAATAATAATAATAATAATAATAATAAGGTATGTTCAAGGCAGATCACACTGATGATAAGACAGTTACTACATTATTTTTTAAAATGAACACATTTATTCATCATGTATACTCTACAATTGAACATTTATGAGACCATTTATGTATTGAACTTAGTGTATTTTTAATATCACAATGCAAAACTGCTGATTTTACTAATAGAGTGTTGTATACCCTTTGTTATATAGAAGAGAGACGTATTTATGTGCTTTTTCTTTTGTCTTGTTTTGTTCTCTATTTTTGTTACAGTTCTGTTTTGATAGCTTTGTTCTGCATTCTATTTGTTCTTCTGTAAATTCTTAAAAACCCAATAAATTCTTTTTTTTTTTAAAGTGTAAGTAAACCCACAACAATTTTTAGGCATGTTTGGCATCATGTCTTCTGCAAACTTAATAGGCACTCCAATGGCCAAGTTAGGAAATGTTTGCAGCAGGCTGACAGAACTGCTTTATTTAGCGAAAAACTTTTAATACCAGCCTGACAAGGTATTAGCCTCCAGGTATTAAGTTTTCAACAGACCAAAAAATGATTTGCCTAAAAAACAGACATGTTGTTAAACATATCAAGAAATAGATTTAAGGTTTCCATACACATTTTTTGCTGTCCGGGCTTCAGATAGGCTTTATAGCAGTTACGGATCATAGGAAGGACTTGTCTACTTTAACATATAATATCACAGTTTGCATGACTTTAGATGTAATTCTGTAATCCATAAAGGTTTCATACAACTTATCAAGGATGTTAATGTCCCCAAATGTATAGTATGTCAGCACGAGTATATTATAGAAGATTCATGTTGTGTTCTGCCAGCAGAATATTCAGAATCCATCTTGCCAAAACCACAAAAAAAATAAAACTTCTTCATCCGCATCCAGCTGGATCAGAAAGTGCCCCAGGGACCTCCCCTCCTTTCCCCGTTTATGGGCAATACTCAAAAAGCTCTTCATTCTGGATGCCTTAATCCTTTTTATTATCGTATTTCACAATATGTTTTCATCTTTCCTAATTGTTTTCTGTGTTTAATTACCTGTGTCAAAATGAATTACAGACAATGACATACAATGTACAGAACAGTCACTGGAATTCAGTAAACTCTTTTTACGTGTGTTTTGTCATTGATGTCATAATGGTGGTGGAAGTCTTATTTACCAGTTGTGTTTTTGGCCCATTGGCTGGCACCCATCTCACCGCACTAGAGTTCCAGATTTAATTATGGTCCAGGGCACCATTTGCATGAGTTTCCTTACTAATGTCAAAGACTTGCTGGTAGGTTGACATGGCAATGTAATATGTCTGTGATTTATCAATTCTTGGTGGCAAAGACCAAAGCCATACTGCAAGAAAAATGGAAAATTGGAAATGTCATTGTTGACCTGATGGTCCTGCTTATCTAGTGACTTCAGTTAGTGAGTGAGAACATGTCTGGTGACTTTTGCTTCATGTGCCCAAACCTAATGCTGATTCTGGATTAGTAATAAGTGTTAAAGGTAAAGAGCCAAACATCTTGTAATTTCAGAAGGAAGTCGGGATACCCAGGCTGCTTAAAGTAGAACTAAATTCTATAAATACAATCTTGCAACCAGGCAGGTCTTTTATTGCAGAAGGTGATGTATCATTTGCAATAAAATAATCTTACCTGCCTGACCTCAATATTTTTAATACGCTCACCTGTCCCTGTTCTGATGCGTGTCCCGCAATATTCTTTCTTGCGGTCTTCCAAGTTCCAAACTCTAGCAGGGCCGGAAAGATGCAACTCCTGCACACATTCAGTTGGATACCTGGCATCATCCTGGCATGCACAGCTTAGCATATTTCCAGAGGAAGATAGCCATCAGGCAGATAACTATGTGTTATTGCACAAAGGACACATTCTTTTGACAATTTTCAAGGTGGAACTTTAGCTCTGCTTTAGGATAATAATTTGCACTGCTTCCATGTCTTTCCTTTGCAGGGAATGAGCGGGGCCAATGGAAACTGAAAGAGTCATCATTCTCAAATACTCAACTGATGAAAATCCAAAGATCTAAAGTCAATAAATGTTCAGAATTGAGGAGGACATTTCTGGGTAAAAATCTGCAAAATGTGGACCAATTAATAGATGGTGTAGGTGGTACAGGAACAGAAAGATATATTTTTTAGGTTTACTTGCATGTAATTTGTTGTATAGAGCTTTGTTTTAGGAGAACACGGAAGGCTGTTAGTAGGTATATCTTAATCAGTCAAAATGTCACTTCTCTTGCATTAGATCTCAACACTATATTTACACAGAGAAACAGAATGATTTTTTACATGGTCACTTTACGTGTTATATGGTCACCTTACGTGTTACATGGTCACCTTACGTGTTACATGGTCACCTTACGTGTTACATGGTCACCTTTGATAGACCTTCTCTATGGCTAAATCCAAAGAGTTGTAATACAGTGTACAAGCACATGTGGCTCAATAAATTAGCCTTCTCTCCCCCACGTTCCTTCTAATATTCCAATATTTATTAAACTGTTATTAGAAATAGCCTTTTTCATCCCTGGGGTTAGTTGACCTTTATGGGGCTGCATTAGAGACCTGGCCACTTCCACATCAAAGTCTTCCATTTTCCAGGACATTTGGGCACTGACTGGAATCTTCACTTTTATTTGTAATAACCTGCTCTGGTCAAGGATAAAATTGTATTTCTGAATGGTTACATATTCAGGGCTGGATTTTCTACGCACATATGGACCTCATTCAAGCTGACGTGTTCATGTCTCTAATTGTGAAAAGTGTGTTAGCAGACTAGAACATGCATGATTACACGGGTAGTGTTCTGCCAGCGGCAACAATTAAAGTTTATAGCTGCCCAGACCACAATAAAATAAGAATGTCCTAATCTACATCCAGCAAGGCCACTCAATACCCCCCTCCAACACCAGAAGGGTAAAACTTGCTTCCAAATGAAAACTCTCTCTTCATTATCTTTAAAACCTTTTTATTATCTTTTTTCACAATATATTTTCTTTGTATCCAGACAATGACATACAATGTAGAATCCAGTGGCTGTATTCCAGTAACTCTTTACAGATGTGTTTTAGACAATCCTTGTTGTGCCGGCAGTGCAGGAACTTTACCAATTCATTGCTGCATTCGCAAGAGCTAACATTGACCTTGGTAATTTCCCGGTTTATGTTAATCCAATGGTTTCAGTTGTTGATTTAGAACACGTTTGCAGACTTGTGTTTTATGTTCTTGATTGCACGCTGGTTCTGGGTGAATGACATGACTGTCCTTCTAGGAAGATTTCTTTGGAAGGCAGATCTTGGGCTGGAGTATCTTGCGAAATTTCACCTGTTCTGCATTTCATAAAAATCTTCCCAAAAGGACATTGCCATCATGATTAGCTGTGCAGAATAAAGGGCTAAGGTAAGTATAGTTCTACATTTGTTGCTTTTAGGTAAGTTTCATACCTACTAAGCACCATAAAACAGGGCATTCCTTCAAACATTCCCTAATTGGTATCTTCCAGGTCCATGTGTTTCAAACAGGAGTATTTGATTCCCACCAGGGAATGTTTGAGGGAATATCAGATTTCCTGCTTTATAAATAGAGCTTAGAGTGTGTCTTTACATATAACCTCAAAGTCCTTGGTTCATGACTGATCACTTTTTAGTGTTTTTTTTTAGCTGTGTGAATATGAACTATTACATGCAAGTATTTTATAATTACCACGTCCCAGCCAGACGTTGGCGCTGTAGAGTCGGTCCACTACAAGTTTCAATCAATTCTTTACATTTGTGCTGTGAGATGGGATTTATACTCTTACTCACTAAAAAAGTACCTCTCGCTCCTTCTCCTCTTCCCTCCTGATGATGGCCCTGGTTATAAAGCACCCCCTGCCTAAAAATCTGAAGAATATGGGCTGATTCCTGAGGGGAGCAGGAGGTGTGCATATCAGAATGATATATATTTATATATATATATATATAATATATAATAATTTGTTTTCCCTCTATATGCCATTAGAAAAACTTTTCAGCTTATTTTTGGGACAGACCAGTAGATAGCGCTGTATCTTGATGTAAAGTGTATCAGTTGTTACAATATCAGTTGTTACAAAGGTTACAAAGCTTGATACACACTTTACATGGGGACACAGCACCATCCACTGGTGGTTAACAATAATGCAGAAAAAAACTTTTAAGAGCAAGTGGCCCATCATACCCAACCAAAAGTAAAAATACTCTAACCCAGTGTTTTTCAACTTTTTTTGAGCCACGGCACATTTTTTTACATTGAAAAAATCCTGCGGCACACCACAAATCAAAAATGTTACAAAATGACACTCTGTAGCTAATTCTTTTGTCCCTAAGAATAAACAAGAAAACTGTTACCTACTGCCACCCACTGACATGGAAGAGTATTACATTACTCTGCCAGTCACTACAGCACAGACACTCGACAATGGTAATTAGATAATTTCCCACGGTACACCTAAAGATCTCTCATGGCACACTAGTGTGCCGCGGCACAGTGGTTGAAAATCACTGCTCTAACCTGTAAAAAGGGGTATTTTTGTGGCATTTTGTGTCACCTTGGTTTATATTCAGATCAGCTAATTTGCAAAATACAAAATCTCTCTCTCTAAGGACTTGATTAACAAAAATACAAATCTTTTTAGCTGTTTGCTTGGAGTTCAGCTATAACTACAATGGTTGTTTCATTTTCTCCATTTACGCTTTGCACTTTAATTTGCATTGCATTTGGAATTTGGAAAGAGGGGTAAAACCTTTTTATAAAACCCTCTATATGTTAGTTCCTGTCTTTCTATTGTCCATTGGTCCAGTTCTGTGGCCGCATTTCCATGCGATATCTGAATGCATGACACTGCCAGAAAACCCTCTGGACATCAGCAAGGCCTAAAGAATGTTCTTCTTTAAACAAGACCAGGGAGGCTGCATCATCCTGGCCTGAGGAGCTTGCAATCCAATGGGAGGGGAGCTCTGGCTGTACTAGGTGGGGTAGATGGCAGTCCTTTGCACTTTGCTGATGATTCATAGAAAGGGGAAGATGTGCTGAGGGTGGGTTGAATGATGAGACATATTGCAGGGTCAGCACACAGCTCCCATGTTTGCTCTCACTCTGACAGATATCCGTGACAAGCTACATCTTTGGATTTGACCTGCGACCCCTCTGTGGAGTCACCAGCTGCCCCAACGTCGTAATTTTGTATATTTAATAGAAATGTTCCCACAGCAGAATATGCAGAGCACTTCCTCTTGAAGCCTGGTGGTGGGAAGAGCGCAGTTCCTCACATCTGTCGGCAATAGAGCCATTGGAGAGAAACGTCTAGAATCTTACACGCACGGGGGCCACCACACGGACAGCTACCCCATTCCGAAGGATTCTGAGAAAAATGTATCAGCCTGCGTGGGAAAATTACTGCTACTAAAACCATTCCCAAAAAAATCATTAGTGGGTTTATGTGTGACAGAGAGAGTTGAGTTTCCCCCCCACCGCCGCACGCTAATACAAAACACTTGTCGAAGCTTCACAAGACATCATGTGCCCACCATTAAGAGACAAAACACAATGACCTTCATGTAGCAGAGATGCTAATCCAGTTCATAGAAATCTCAAGTATAGATGAACAAAATCAACATTTTTTTTAAATGATCAAATTTCCCTAAAATTTTGGCAACATTCAGTAAATTTTGATGAAATGTTGGTGGGTATTAGGGTCAATGAAATTTATCTCTCTCCTTAAGGTTATAGAAGCTTCTTATATTGATGGTAAACCTGTATTTGTGTCAAAAACCCCTCTAATTAAAATTAATATTAAAAAAGACAAAAAAAAAATGAAAACCAACTGTACACAATAATAAATCCACAAAAAAGGAGAAAATCCAAAATCTTACAGTTTTCCAAATTGTTCAAGGGCTGATTCTCTTTTATAGGAATCAGAGGGAGGATCGAAGTACCCTATACCCTCTGGGTCTAGGTTTACCATTTTCCTCGTCAATAACTGAACTTTTTTCATCGTTATGACAATAACCAATAAACCACATTCAAAATTACTGCCAAATATTGTGTAGGCCCTTGTGCCACCAAAACAACTCTGGCCATTGAACTTCTTTAGAGTTCTGAAGGTGGCACCAAGATATTACCAGCAGTTTCTTTCCATATTGTATCTTTTCAGCAGGTAAACAATGCACCATCACCTTGACATGCACATGATCTAAAAGAAAATGTAGTTTATAAGACCAGGCCATTTTATTCCATTGTCCTGTGATTCAGTTCTGCCACTAACATGCCCTGGGTAGGTGATTTCAGCAGGGGTGAGCATGGACCCTCAGACTGTTCTTTGGTTACGCTGTGATGTAATATGTGGTATTACTCTCTTTTCTTAAGTTTTTCAGCAATTAAAGCCGGGCTAACCCCAACCCCATCCATCAATAACCATGGGTACTCAGGATTCTACTTGGCACCACTGGGAATACTGAGATCACCCCAATTGTGCACTCCATTCATCACAATTGGGCTTGTGTTAAAAGTTTCTCAAATCCTTACACTTGCCTAATTTATAGAATTTCAGCACATCACCTTCAATAACTAATTGTTGGTTAACTTGCTTCCTAATATATCCTTCCCCAGTTGATTTTTATGATAAAATGTTACACATTTCACCTGTCAGAAGGTACAATGTTGTGGCTGTCTGGGTATAATGCAGATTTCTGCACTGTGCTGGGAAGATACATAGTTACACAGTAACAAAGGCCCAATACAACAATATTCTGCAACAATTGTTCCCTTGCAGACTAATAATTCAAATAATTAAGCGAACAGCTGAAAGTCTTTTCTAAAATCAACCCACAGTCAGGGAAATATCTGCTCAACCATGGCCAGCCAAACTTGTATTCTATTTCAGGAAAAGTACTTAATGGCACATATGTTTACTAATTAGAGAATTGATTCGGCTTGTGTAGAACATTGGAAATTATTTAACACAAATAGGAAATAGAAAAACTAGTAATTGCTATGCTTTCTCTCTTCTCCAAAATATTCTGCAACACTCATTTCAAGGTATAAAGTTTTATAATCGTCATAAAAGGCACCACTTTGTGAACAGCCAAACCCCCCTTTGTGGATCATACAGAAGGTGGACAGCCGCACCAAGAGCTGCATTTATTACTGGAAATTGAGAAAAGTCTTTTTAATTGCTTGTGCAAATAAGTGATGTTGCTATTAATAAAAACATTGTACATTAGCATCCACAAAGACCTCTATATATAATACAAATGAGATCCCTATCAATATATATATAAATGAATAGTCTATTTGACGCGTTTCGCAGAGCTAGGCTGCTTCCTCAGGAATTATATAAGGTTGCTGTACTTCTTGTAACAAAGAGTACTTGGTTGCTATAATGCACCGAGCACCGCCAAGGAATGACAGCTCACAAAACTGTAGTCCCCATTGTTTGGTTTTGAGAATATATTTATCAAGGAAAAATGATGGAATCCAGGTGAGAAAATCAATAGCCAGTTTGGAAGGAAATATATGTAAGACCAACAAGAAAACGCATACACAAATTCAGCCTTATTTATGCCATCCAGACTTAAGTAATTGGGAATCTGTTGACCTGCAATCAAGATGCATCTCCAATACTTTAAAACAACGAGTTTAAACATGATTCTAAAATCAGAGAAATTTCTCTAGAGATACTTGCACACAATTTTCACCATTGCATTAACATGGCAGAAGAAGAATGACCCCGATTGGCTTTACAAACAATTCTGAAAAATTCATATTTCCCAGAAAAAATATCGAAAAATAGCCAATGTGAGCTTTGTGAATAAACAAACTTGTGATGGATGATATTCAGTTTCTGTCTGATATTGTAAAGGAGAATTTCTGGGCTGAATTTTCTCTCCCTTCTGAAGCATCAGAAGTACTGAACATGGAACAAAAATAGACGCCGTGTCCCTAGCATCTTATTTACCCCATCGATAAGGCCCGACGACCTTCACAAATACGGCTAATAAGATCCAGCTGGCCAGTTAGCTGGGAACCCTGAAGGTCATGGGAACTTTTATCAGGAGAAATAGAACATCCTCTCCGCTACGTATAGTTCAGATCAGCCTTCATCCCTTAAGGATCAGAAATTAACCGCAAGTTCCTGGCCCCGAGCCGGACTTCTAGCGGCTGCTGCGGATCTTGTTGTGAGCTGATTTATTTGACACAAAAGGCTCTGTGCTGAAAGAGGAAACACGGCCTGATGTTTATGCTCCAAACTTAGGCAATTATAGATGTGAAGGTACCAAAGTGGACCTGTCAGTAACTTTACATGCATGAATATGTTCCTTGTCAGTATACAATAACTGCATAGTTTTTAAATCACAAATGATGGGGCAGTTTATTGGTTATTCTGGCTGCCTGTTGCAAATCGATGCCCTGATGGGGTATTTGATTATTATGAAATAGTGGGTCTCATTCTCCTCACCTTGGAGTTGCAGCACTTTCTAAATATCCAGTGAGTGTTCTGAGAAATCTTTATAAGGAGATATTGGCAGAGAGTTTGCTTTGTTTAGGGAGGTTTATTTTATTGATGCTGATAAGAGGCTGAGCAGAGGCCATGTACCGGGAAGAAGACGCCATCCTCGTTATCCATGAAGTGACACGTGACAAAGGTGACGTGTGGGATGGATACACGAGGGCCGATTATCCGAAGCTGCATTAGCCTTGAAGCACTCAATTATAAACTTTCTTCACATCTCCCCAGATCTGCTGAGTTTGTCCTATATACTCCACATTTAACTTCCCTGGAGCCTAAATAGGAAATCAGGGCAAACAGCTATATATGCAGATAAAACACTTACGGTATAAGATAAATGGTATACCTGCCAAAGGATTTATTATTTATATGATTATAATTATTTTCCATCAGTTCCTAAGATTTACAGAGCTCAGCCACAATTTACAGTGCAGGAAATCTGACTTTGTCTTTCTCCAGTAAACTAAGACTTCCGTGTCTTTTCCCTCATAAACTGGACAGAGAAAGGAGAAGTAGCAGGCTGATGAGATCATTGTGTATAATAAATGATCTCCTTAGAGCAGGGGTGTCCAAACTTTTTGCAAAGTGGGCCAGATTTGGTGAGGCGAAAATGTGTGGGGGCCGACCATTCAGCACGTACTTAGGGTTAGTGTGGGCGTGGTCTGCGCGGGTCCCACACAGCACACGCCCACCAAAATGACATGAGGGATTACCTGTGCACAGAGTCCGGTGTCAGCTCTGTGCAGAGCACGTTCTTGGAATCAGAGTGGGCATGGCCTGTGCGGGTCCCGCACAGCACACGCCCACTATATTGATGTAGAGGATTCCCTGTGCACACATGGGGACTATGCCTGCCGAGTAGCAGGCTGATAATTGCAAGGCGTTTGATCAGCGTTTGATGAAATATAAAATATTTTTTTTGTCTGCGTGTATTTTATACTGTGGTCAACAGTGCTGGTGGGCCGCATACTATTGATTTTATGACAGAGGCTGCGAGCCAGTGGAAATCCGAACACGGGCCGCAATTGGCCCCCGGGCCGGAATTAGGACATGCCTGCCTTAGAGGAATGGTAACCATACACTGGTCAGTTTTTTTATGCTACTATATTTTTATTCTATAAACATTGAATACAATCGATTATAAAATAGGGAATTTCTGATTGATGTTTGATTAATAAATCAAACCATTATTGGGAATTCCTATTGTTTGCCATTCCTCTCGCTCTGAAGACCAATGATGTATCTCGGAGGAGGTCTTCACAGTATTGGTGGTCAGAGCTGGAAGGGTGGATTTGATTGGGTAAATAGTGAAGGTGGACTATAGGGGCATAGTGGTACCCATATAAATGATCAATATTAGTCATGCACCTATTGACTAGAGTTCAGCCTGAATTATTTACTGTTAATTTCCAACCCCTTGAAGGTCAGTAGGTGACATGTGGGATTTGTCTTTGACTTCCACCATAATCATCCTGAAAGTCAGCAGAAATAATCCCTTTTGTTTATTGTTTTTCTTTGCAAACCTGCTAGCTATGACATTCTAGTCAGCATCAACTCATCGTGTGTGATATCCAATGAAGTTTATGTCAGGCTTGGGAGGTTACAATTGATGCTTTCTGGGAATTTTTTTGCAGGTGAGAAAGCATTAGAGGACATTAACTATAATATGGGACCCTCATAACACATGGAGGACAAATATTAGAATAATGGAGAGCATGGGGCTTTGCAATCAAGCCGATGACAGTGGGGGAAGTGTGGGGTATACTAAGTAGTACAATAAATGACAAATATAAGGAAGCCAAAGCACAATATGGTTATACAGCATTATGGTATACATATATCCTTGGTCATCATCTGGTTATCATATCTGTTACGGTTGACCTAACCATGTAAATCCTGGTGTGCAATTTGTGCTGTGTTCATAAATTTCTGACATGGATCCTCCACTTCTGTAACTCCTGCAGCAGACTGATGAAATCATCTCAGCCTAGGCAAAGTCACCAAGGGCCTAGGCAAAGGGCCGGCCGCTTGCCCTGTGTGTGCAGAATTTGCAGACAAACACTAAATTTGAGTTATTTCTTTGTCTTTTATCAGACACATCTACAGAGCACTTCCAGCCTCATTTAGCTGGCATGAGATCCAAAAATTTGTTTCTAATGGTTGAGTTTTCCATAGTAAATCACCGGCCACACGGCTTCTGATTTATTTCTGACCATGGCTTGCAGGCAGATGACAAATCATATTGTTCCGCCCTATTTCTTACAAGTGGCGCTGTGTTGTGTCTGGGTAATAATGGGCACAGAGTTAGTGGGGGTCTTGGAGCACCATTAGTGCTTTGAGGTATTATGGACCTCACCAGGAGAATTACGGGAGCCGAAGCCCAATGGGGCCCCTCCTCTGCCAGCCTGAACTTTCCTCACTTTGATTTACAGCCAAAAGAGTTTCTGTATTTATTTAATCAAAATAGCAACAGCAGCTGGCTGGATGCAATGTTCTGGAAATCGTATCTGGCAACGAGCAGTCTGTGCAGTCACAAAACGCTCTATAGTAGATTGTAAGCTCTTCGGGCCAGTGTCCTCTCCTGTGTCACTGTCTGTATTTGTTTGTCATTTGCAACCCCTATTTAATGTTCAGCGCGCCGTAATATGTTGGCGCTATATAAATCCTGTTTATTAATAATAATAATAATAATAATATATATGGGCAGCATGGCTCAGAGGTAAGTGCTCTTGCCTTTGCAGTGCTAGGTTCCAGGTTCAAATTTCTGCCAGGTTAATATCTGCATGGAGTTTGCATGTTCTCCCCGTGTTAGCGTTGGTTTCCTCCGGGTACTCCTTTTTCCTCCCACATCCCAAAAACATGCAGTTAGGTTAATTGGCTTCCCTCATAATTAACCTTAGACTGTGGTAATGGCATATGACTATGGTAGGGACATTAGATTGTGAGCTCCTTTGAGGGACAGCTAGTGACATGACTATGGACTTTGTACAGCGCTGTGTAATATGTTAGTGCTATATAAATACTGCGTAATAATATTATTAAACTATAGTGCGCTAGTTACACCAGTCTCAGGTGTTTGGGGGTCTCTGACCAGTCTTACAATGATAAATCTTAACTAATTGTAGTATTTTCGTGGTTGTGTGATTTTCATCCATAATCCATCAACCTTGTTTTAATAGATTATCCTAATAGGTGATAGATATTTTTGGATGCGAATATCAGATACCTTTTACAATAATCTAGCAGAGCAGGCAATGTCCCTTCTGCAATAAAATAACCTTAACTGCCTGATTGCAACTTTTTAAATATACTCACCTGACATTGTTCCTTTACCGGTATCACCTGCCCCTTCTTCTGGGTTCCCAAACTTTGGCCATTTTGATTGGCTGGGATGAAATGATGTAACTCCTGCACCTGATGTAGTTTATTTAGTGCTGGCTGCCCCTGGGGTTGTCAGGATCCCCAGCATATCCTGAAATCATAGGATGAGTTGCACTTGCAAAGCTCAGTGTTATTTTTAAAAGAAGATAGTGATCAGGCAGGTAAGTACTGCAGAAGGGACATCGCCTGTTCCTTCTACAAAAAAAACATCCTGCAAATTTTCAAAACAGAACTACAGTTTTGCTTTAAAGCTGAAGTTTAGGCATATCAAAATATAAAAATAAATGCAAGTTTGTATTCGTTATAATATATTATCAAAATAATTTATTTAAACACAAGCAGCGTAAGTATCTGAATATGACCTGGTATCTACCTCTTGCAGTTCCAGTACAACATGTCTTGGTCTGGTAGAGGAAGAAGCAGAACAAGGAGCCAGTAAGTTGAGCTGCAGTGCAAGAAGCATGCTGATAGGAGAAGAAAAGGGAGTGACAGAGGGGTGAACTCATCATTGTGATGCTTCTCCTTTCACTGTCCAATCACACGCTGGGGGAAGGACAAGACTTGAACTATGGGTCTGATTTATTATAGCTCTCCAAGGCTGAAGAAGATACACTTTCTTCAGTGAATCTGGGTGATCCAGCAAACCTGGTATAGATCTGGTCCAGGATTTAAAACATTTCTAACTAATAGCAAATGACTTTGAAGCAATCCATTCCAGGTTTGCTGGATCAACCGGCTTCATTTATAAAAGTGTATACGCTCCTGCCATGGAGAGCTTTAATAAATCAGGGCCTATAACTAAATAGCAGGGGGAAGCAAATACTTTATCATGTCATTACTAAATTACCTGTAGTAAAGTAAGGCCTGGAGCTGTTGAAGGGGAAACAAGCAGACGAAAGGCCAGGATGAGTCAGGTGGTTAGGGCAAAAAAACGAGGATTGGATAGCTTAAAGTGTTAGGGTAGGGGTAGAAAAAGGTAATAAAGGGGGTCTGACAGAAGATAGGGGGTCAGTTAGAGAACAATAGAAGAGAACCCTACCGCCTGCCTTTGGAGAATGGGTCGACGGAGGGAGTTTAGGGAGAGAAGAGGGTTTGGAATTAAGGGGTAGTTGAGGTCCACACCAGTGGGCTTATGGAGAAATAGTGTGAGAGGCACTTTGGATGTGGCATTAACTTAGATTACAGTTAAAAGTGGTTTTAATTTGGTGGTGGTTGAATGGGGCCGAAAGTAAGGTATTCATTCCCGAGCCACCGGAGTGTATTGCGGCTGGGAGCAATAACAAACAAATGGTGTAGACCCCTTAAAGTAACATGGAAGGGTAAGTGTTGCTTTCAAGCAGGTATTGATACTGGGTAAATAATGATGTTGTGTTGTTGTAAAAATATTGTAATTGGTTGTTAGATTGTTGTCATTTTGCTTTTATAATGGCGTTGATATTATGTTAAAATTATGTTGATTTGATATTAATATTATGTTGTTCTATTGTGTACAATCATGAAATGATTTTTTTTTATTAAACAAGTTAACATAGAAAAAGCAGCCCAAGGGGACATTTCCAAAATATGGTGTTTTGTTGGGTTATTGGGAAAAGGGGATAGGGGGCGGAAGTTAATTGGTAGGGTGCCAAACCTCCTGGCTACCTGAGTCACGAGATGGTCTTGTTATAATCATTAATCACTTTTAAATCACACTTTAAGGATTATTTTATATAGAAGTGTTGGTTCACGAACCTTAAAGATCTCCATGTACTTGATTGCTCATCTGTCATATCCCATCCATCTCATACACTGTACAATGATTGAGAAGAGGATCACAAATTGTATCCAGTCACAAAGCCCTTTCACAGTGATAACAATAACCAATCAGAACCCATCTATCACAGAGGGGTAAAATTCGGTCATTACTGATTATAGTATACCCCTGCTGCTCTCTGCACTCTCTAACTTTGTTAGATTCATCTGTCTCAGTTTTGTTTTTTTATAAACTTTATGGTCTCCTATCAAAAGGTTTTCCCAAAAAAGAAAAAAGTGTGACACCCACATAGACCGTGGTGCAGCGGCGTGCCTCTGTCTGGTCTGTGCATGCTGCGGAGGGACATTTGTAGGTCGGTGAAATAAAACGATCATTAAGACATCTGTGAATCTTCCTTATAAGGAATTGTGTGCTCCGGGCTGTGAGCTGGAGTCACGTCTGTTTCCAAAGCTCAGCTCCACATAATTATTCCCCATGTTATATGTGTAGTTGGGGGAAGCCGCTTTTGTGAAGCCACTGCACTGGATGGTAATTTAAAGTCTCATGCCACCCAAAACAAATTTATTTTTATGTTCAGTGGAGAGTTAAAGTGCCTATTGATATGTTGGGGGTGATTTACAACAGGAATTTAGGAATGTTTACATACCAGTTCTTACCTTGCAAGGGATAATTCACTCAGATATGTGAAGGTGGTGATAATTTACTTTGCAAAGATTACCCAATCACCTGTAAGGAAACCTAATAAAGCTGCACAAGATTGGATAGTAGAAGTCAGCAGAATGTCATCTAAACTAAGTATCCATTACAACCTTTAGTAAATCCACCCGTTTATATCTCTTGTGGACATTGGTAGTGGATTTTCCCTGGGTCTCGTATTGAGAACGTTGGAACCATGAGAACCATAAGAACATGGAATATGATTTCTTAACATTCCCTAATATATTAACATTTGGTTTGAAACATTTGTTTGTTTCTTTAAAACATTGGAAATCTTTTTTCCAAAATCCATTTGATATTATGGACAATTTACTCATATGGGGGGAACTTATCATATTGTGTAGGAGCAAACCAGCAACTGTGGCAGCACTGGAGTCCTAAAGACTCCAAAACTTTGAGCAGCCTCAAAGTAAGCATGTAATGAGAGCAACATGGAGTCTGAACTCTCCTTTTGGGAATGTTAGTTGTCTGGATGTCATAATAACTCTTGTTTGTCAATGCTTTAAATGGCTGACCCAGATCAAATATGTAGATAGTGAATTCTAGTCTTATTGTAGACCTTCTAGATCCGGATTCATATTAAAGGAGACTCAAAGAGTGCTGAAGAGAGAATCAACACAACAACCAAAAGGCCAGCTTGTTCAGATCTTGCCGAAACCAACATCCATATTTATTTTATGGTGGATGTACTTTAGAATTTTTCCTATCACACATTTCTTGAAGGCTATGTGCAGTGTGAACCTATTTCTAAGATCTGCTACGAGGAGATGGGATAGTTGTCAGGTTAAGACATACAGGAACTGAATCAGTACCTGTTGCTGCAACTAACCCAACACCCATTTTTTTTATCCTTGGCTGAACACCAAGGGCATAATAACATATCATGGCCACCCTTAGGAACCTTTCCCCTATGTTGACCCTCATGGGTAGAGTGTATATCTACCAGGGGTCAGATGTGGCTCCAATAAATCCCCTTTCTCCTCTCATGAAGAGCAGTGATGCACAATGAAATAAATTGTATTTCCGCCGCCAGCATTGTTTTCTTCTTCTATGCTACCACCCACTGTCACTCACCTGCATTTTAGTAGACTAAGTTATATGACCTCACACAACATACTATAAGTTCAGAACCTACCAACCAAACCAACCAAAGAGTTGAGTCACTGCGGATGGCTGCAGGGAAGAAGAAAGCAAATCACATGGGGCAACATCCAAAGGAGAAGCAACTATTGAGATACTGGAGAAGAGTTTTTTTGAAGGGAGGGTAAGAAGTCAGACTTCCTTGTAAACGCAAAGCCCACCAAGCCCCCTTTCCACCCATGAGGCTGCCTTTAAGGTGGGAGCCACTGTTGATTTTAGATAAGAACCCAAACCTTACACAGTCCTTCTGTTTTCCTGTGTAACTTCATGAGCTTAGTTCTGAGTACAAGGACTACAGGTGGCAAAATTCAAGATATTACATTTTATTTCAAGTGCTCAAGGGTTGAAAAAATTGCAAATTCTAGAAGAACAGGAATGTGTTGTATACAAGACAATAAATATTGGTTGAAAACCTTTACAATTGGAAAGAAAGCTAAACTGCCGGAATGCCTCTGTCATGTATCTGCTGCATTCTGTTCCGGTGCCATAAACTGGACCTTTGGCATGATGAGTCCAGAGTTGTTCCTTCTCATGGAGTTGGTCCTCCGCATTGAGTTGTTCCGTCTCATAGAATTGCGCTTGCGCAGAGAGTTCTGATGTGACAGTTCACTCTTCTGAAGCGTCTGAATAAGGATGGAAGGCTTCTCGTCAAGTTCTCTGGCACAGCATCTGGGAGTGGCCACCTTTATAGTGTTGCCAAATTTGGAGTAGTCCACAGAATACACACCTTCTTCCTCCGAGACGATGGACACAAAGCGGTGGCCCCACAGGATTTCCTCAGGGATGTAGGAGGTTCTGGCCTGGGTGGTGATCCCAGTCGTCTCTACAACACCCTCCAAGATGACGATGACCTCTAGATCTTGGGTGGACAGGTCAGATGCTGAGATGTCGTAAAGGGGGCTCCTCCTGTCTATGATGTGGCAGACAATTAGGGGAGAAACCAAGAAGATGTTATTACTGTCAATCGGATTGTCCACTGGGACATCAATTTGGTGAATGGGAATCACCTCCCCCTCTGGCGTGACTGTTTTTCGGACCACTTGAATCCTCACTGAGGCACTAATGATCATGCTTTTACGCAAATCCCCAACCCTGAACATCAGGCAAAGCCGGCCGTTCCTGACGGCTATGACCGCATGGCGGCTGAAGATCAGAGTTTCTGCTCGGCGGTGGGATTGGGCCGTCTTCATGAAGATGCAGCCAAGCATGACAGCATTCACAATGAGGCCCACAATGTTCTGCATAATGAGGACAATGATTGCCAGAGGGCATTGCTCGGTCATCATCCTCCCGCCAAATCCAATTGTCACTTGGACCTCTATGGAAAAGAGGAATGCCGCTGTGAAAGACCTGGAATATGGAAAAATGAAATTATTACTACTACATGTAACCGCTTATCTTCTATAACCCCCTGGGCCCTGTGCCAATCTGAGCAGAATAAATACTCAAATTGGTTGTTTTTTCCCGGAACTGTCAAAGTTCGGAATTAATGTATTTTACAATAATATAAAGAGTGCAGGAGGGAGAGCAGGAGTGCCCCAAAAAGAGAGGAGACACCCCAGGGCCAGGGCCCCCAAAGGATAAAAGGCAGCTGAAAATTGCTCAGCCTACAGTCTTCACCTGCAACTAAAACATACAGAATAGGAGGACG
The DNA here is from genome assembly GCF_032062135.1 of Pyxicephalus adspersus. Taxonomy (NCBI): domain Eukaryota; kingdom Metazoa; phylum Chordata; class Amphibia; order Anura; family Pyxicephalidae; genus Pyxicephalus; species Pyxicephalus adspersus. Next base: position 22,045,085 of record NC_092859.1, read on the forward strand.
TTATGAGGCAACCAGTTGAAATACCTACATGACCCTTTTAGTTCATCCAACTGAAATGCTCAAACAGTCCTATACATACAAAATAAGAAAACCTGTATTGGGAACCAACCTGAAATGTCAAAACAGCCCTTGATATACAGAATAAATGGACCTGTATGGGACACTTAACTGAAATGCTCAAAGACCCCTAAACATACAGAATAAGTCAACCTGTATGGGATAACCATATGTGGAATAAGAAGACCTGTATGGGGGAACAAACTGAAATGCCCCTAACAACCCAAGACATACAGAATAAGAGGAGCTGAATGAAGCACTCAACTTAAAAGCCAAAACAACCCTGGACATACAAAATAAGAGGACCTGTATAGAACAACCAGCTGAAATACAACCCTGGACATACAGAATGCAACCCAAATCTGAAATATTATCTTAAATATGCAAGGTAGGAAATGTGTCACTGTTTAAAAACAAATAAAAGATATTGTTAATGCGATCTAATTCTTATATTAGAGTCCTAATAATTATATACTAATATTAGGGTCCTTTGCACTTCTACTCAGTGTGCTGTAACACTTAACAAATTCTACCTACTCTTAGGAGGAGTTCTCCTTGCGGTATGTTATAACGAAAAGGCAGTCACACCATTCAAACCCCTCTCACCCATTCCTGAGTTAGACATCTGAATGCTTCTGGCTGCAGCACTTTTTGAGTCCCTGTCGGGTTTTTCTTTCAAAGGAATGTGTAAATTGAACCCGAAGTACAAGTGACATTTTAATAGCTTGTACAAGAAAAAACATATGTACTATTCACAGACATAGAGATTTCATTGGCAGGCCTAAAAACCACCAAAAATGAGTATACCTATAAAGGGTCAGTACACCAAAAAGTGACATTTCAATTATAAGTTGCTGGTATGTTATACTACCCCCAAGGTTTTTCTTATGTCTTTGCAACACCACTTTTTTTTACATTTTTTTGCAATATTTCTGGAATGTTTCAGGCACTTTTGGGTGTTCCAGCTCACCTTTGTCTGTCTTCACAAATCCTACTCCATACTCCGTATCCATAAAGTTGTAAGTAAAGAAAAAATCATTCAGCTTTACATTCAAAGATTTGTCGATCACTTCAGGGGTTCCCTGGATCGGGTCCCTCGTCATCCCAGTATCCTCGTCCCGGGGCGGAAGAAATGCCGCCATCACTGAGATCAGACATGCATCAAAGGAGCAGCAAGGAGCCTCCCGGGATCCATGACATAGGTATCCCAGGAGGCTCTTCACCTCCAATCTGTCTTGATCATCGTGTTTTAAACCCCCTCCCCAAAAAAAGAAGGTAATCTTTACCTTTTATAATAGGGTTGTCTACCCTTTAATGTAAGGTAAAACTTTTAGTTTAGGTCTGCTTTAATTTAACTTTAAACTAACATTTACTGTAAGGATGCAACAAGTCGACTCAGCTTACCATGAGCTGAACCTGCATAGTGATATTTTAGGTTGAGCATCAGGAGCATAGAACCCCCATAATGGGCAAAGAAGGTTTACAGACCCAAGCGTGCAGGGAATGGTAATAATGCAAACAGAAGGTGGTAATGCTTGGGAACGTAGCTTGTGGATAATGGAAACCCCTTATAATGGGCACAACAGATGCACAGAACTAGAAATTGGGATTCTGGGATAATGGGAACCCTTTGTATTAGGCACAGAAGGTGCGCAGAGCTGAGAATTTAGTGCACGGATGGTGGAAAACCCTCATAATGTTTGTGGCAGGTGTGCAGAGCTAGAAACTCAGCACATGGATGTCACCAATAGTCCCCAAGAGACAGAAGAACTGTCGGAAGGTTTAACTCTCCAACATCAGTCCTGGATGCAGCAAAGCTTTACCAAAGCATTTACAGTAAAGCTGCCACGGGAAAACTTAGGGTTAAACATGAGCTGAATCTGAATGTTATTTTAGGTTCTGCAGCCATAAATCCCTAGTGTTGATATTATCGCCACTATTAATAGCACAACTTAAATATACAAAGAAGTGTGATCATCACTGTAAGCCCTGAGGAAGTAGGGTTGCCTGTTATTTGACCTGGTTGGCTGGTAAAACTTGGATTTGTTGCCAATGCTATAATTAGAGTCAGTAAGGCCATTATTTATTTTTTTCAGTAAATGTGGAAGGCTGGAAGTCAGCAGCCAATGTACACCTCACCTGACGTTGGCCACGCAGGGCTCCCAGCTCATATGGTTATCCTGGATGTCCATGTCGCCATGTCCAAAGGCCACCAACCACCACATCATGGCGAAGAGCAGCCAGCTGCAGAGGAAGGACATGGTGAAGATGACCAGTGTATGGCGCCACTTTAGGTCCACCAGGGTGGTGAAAACATCCTGCAGGAAGCGGCCCTGTTCCCTGATATTCTTGTGAGCTACATTGCAGGCTCCATTTTTGGCCACAAAGCGAGCCTTGCGCTGCCGGTCGCGGAGTCGTGGTTTGCGCAAGTTCTCAGCAGCAATCCTGGCCAGGACATATTCCTCCGGGATGATGCTCTTTCTTGCTAGCATGGCTATGTGTTGGGGATCCGGTGATGATGCAGAGATGAGAAGGAAGCTAGCGGTATAATATCACTGGTCCTGCTATCGGCTGCGGGAACAGCCTGTGGATCAAAAAAGAAAATATGCAATAAGCAAATATGTTCAAAGTTTGCAAATAATAATAAAAAAAGGAACTAACATAACCCGCAAAAGCCATTTAAAGCCAGTTTCACCCTTAAATGACCACATACACCACTTATATTCCTTCACCATTGACTCCAATGTATTGCACCAAAATAGCACATTTTTCCCAAATGCCCTGGATTTTCTCCTAGCAAAAACTAAAAATCACTTATCCTACTCCTAATGGCTAAATGCACCCAGATATCTCACAGAACAAAAGTGTAGGCAGTAAGGTCCAAACCCCTAACCTGCACCTTCCCTTTTTCTCTCCCACATTAATGGTGGAGCTCATGCCTGCACATAGGGAACTCATAATTGTCAACATGTCTCCATATTTAGCTGAATATTGAGGTTAATTTAGTCAAGGAGTAAAGACTAATCACTTGTAATGTAAATATTCACTTTGAAATATTTTTTTTTGGTTTTTACCACTTTTGTATAGATCAATGTTTGCACCAAGCATGTTTAAATTCCAACTCTTTGCTATTGTAATAAGTAATAGAAGAGTCTTGGAGCACCAAAGGCAAAAAGGGCCAGAGCGGCCTCTCTTATGAGCTATAAACTACAGAAGCATAAGTTGCAGGTTCTTCCCCTTTTGCACCCTCCTCCATCTCCTTATGATAAAGTACTCAAGGCAGCCACCTCTTCTGCTTATCCCTTGGCCCAAATACATGCTACTGGAGTTGGGGTAGCCCTTTATGGGGTGCCAGCTAGGGTTATTGCATGCTCCAGAACACACTGGCACACACTGGTGTGGTTTGACCCTTAAAATATATCCAAAGCCAAAACATTTTTTAATGTTTGGATAGGGTAGGGAAATCTATGAATACTTGTAATTTTCTTTAGCTGTCTATGTCCCAATGGGGATAATCACTCTCTATGTGTCCTGGAAAGAAAATCCTGATAAGGTTTACAATTATTCTTCACTCTGTAAATATAAAACATATATACATATAAACTAAATGAAAAATATTTGACTTTGGATCTATTTTAATGCTACAGATATCCGTTGACACCTCATCCCCAGTGACACTACATGTCTAGCATAACAGTTGGCTGGTATGTGGAATCCAATGAAAGGGTGGTGGATTCTAAAGAATGATGATGACAAGCCAGGATTAAAAGTGAGAAGTCATCTTCTACAGAGCTTTGTGTTTCTAGGTGCAAAGTATGGAAAATGGGACGTGAGATATAAAAAGACGCTAAAACTCCTGTAAAGTGACTTCTCCCCTCAACCCACCATGGCATGTCATCATTATCCTTTCTTTCCACTCCCTGCAAACAGACATTGGGGACAAGGAGAAACACAGGTCAGTGACTTACTGTAAAGCCACATGTTACGGGCACCGGGGTCCAGTGTGGAGGATGATGGTATTGTGGCGGTCTGATGGTCCTTTGTCAATGGTCAGTCCTACCAACCAAAATTTGCCAGTCACAGGGTGGTACAAAATGACCTGGCAGCAAATCTTGGTGACCACTGGAGAGTCGGTTCATGCAATTCTTTTGCAACACAGCAGCAGTCCCTGATATTTGGTATATCTGCTTCTTGTAGATTTGTGTGGCCTCAGGTGGGCAGCTGGCCTCTGTACCTGAAATATAGTAATTTCTCCAACAGTCCCAGAGATTTCAGCACTCAGTCCCACATTTACTTTCCTTTTCCAAGATCTTAGTTTCCTGCAGTCTGTTGGATAGAGATGGTCTTCACTTCTCCTGGACAACACTTTGCAGTAGGTGAGGTAGGTGCTCAGTTCCTGCAGTTCATACAGTAGGTGCTTATTTAGTGCAGTAGGTGCTCAGTTCTTGTATTCAGTGTGGTAGATGTTCAGGTGCTGCAGCCAGTTCAGTAGGTGCACAATTCATGCAGTCAGTATGCAGTAGGTG